>NC_092177.1:28685795-28985795 GCF_045791955.1 Oncorhynchus clarkii lewisi | reverse complement strand
CTATATCATCGACTGTATCCTTATGTAATACATGTATCACTAGCCACTTTAACTATGCCACTTTGTTTACATACTCATCTCATATGTATATACTGTACTCGATACAATCTACTGTATCTGCCTATGCTGCTCTGTACCATCACTCATTCATATATCCTTATGTACATATTCTTTATCCCCTCACACTGTGTACAAGACAGTAGTTTTGGAATTGTTAGTTAGATTACTTGTTGGTTATTACTGCATTGTCGGAACTAGAAGCACAAGCATTTCGCTACACTCGCATTAACATCTGCTAACCATGTGTATGTGACAAATAAAATTTGATTTGATTTGATTTATTTGTATGAGACATAACAGTAGAGAAAGCCCTGTGTACCTGCAGGGACGTACTGTATGTGACATAACTGTAGAGAAAGCCCTGTGTCCCTGCAGGCACGTATGAGACATAACAGTAGAGAAAGCCCTGTGTACCTGCAGGGACGTACTGTATGAGACATAACAGTAGAGAAAGCCCTGTATCCCTGCAGGGACGTATGAGACATAACAGTAGAGAAAGCCCTGTGTGCCTGCAGGCACATATGAGACATAACAGTAGAGAAAGCCCTGTGTGCCTGAAGGCACATATGAAACATAACAGTAGAGAAAGCCCTGTGTCCCTGCAGGCACGTATGAGACATAACAGTAGAGAAAACCCTGTGTCCCTGCAGGCACGTATGAGACATAACAGTAGAGAAAGCCCTGTGTAGCTGCAGGCACGTATGAGACATAACAGTAAAGAAAGCCCTGTGTCCCTGCAGGCACGTATGAGACATAACAGTAGAGAAAGCCCTGTGTCCCTGCTGGCGCGTATGAGAATTAACAGTAGAGAGAGCTCTAAGTCCCTGCAGGCACGTATGAGACATAACTGTAGAGAAAGCCCTGTGTGCCTACAGGGACGTACTGTATGAGACATAACAGTAGAGAAAGCCCTGTGTACCTGCAGGGACGTACTGTATGTGACATAACTGTAGAGAAAGCCCTGTGTCCCTGCAGGCACGTATGAGACTTAACAGTAGAGAAAGCCCTGTGTACCTGCAGGGACGTACTGTATGAGAAATAACAGTAGAGAAAGCCCTGTATCCCTGCAGGGACGTATGAGACATAACAGTAGAGAAAGCCCTGTGTGCCTGCAGGCACATATGAGACATAACAGTAGAGAAAGCCCTGTGTGCCTGAAGGCACATATAAAACATAACAGTAGAGAAAGCCCTGTGTCCCTGCAGGCACGTATGAGACATAACAGTAAAGAAAGCCCTGTGTCCCTGCAGGCACGTATGAGACATAACAGTAGAGAAAGCCCTGTATCCCTGCTGGCGCGTATGAGAATTAACAGTAGAGAGAGCTCTAAGTCCCTGCAGGCACGTATGAGACATAACAGTAGAGAAAGCCCTGTGTCCCTGCAGGCACGTATGAGACATAACAGTAGAGAAAGCCCTGTGTAGCTGCAGGCACGTATGAGACATAACAGTAGAGAAAGCCCTGTGTCCCTGCAGGCACGTATGAGACATAACAGTAGAGAAAACCCTGTGTCCCTGCAGGCACGTATGAGACATAACAGTAGAGAAAGCCCTGTGTAGCTGCAGGCACGTATGAGACATAACAGTAGAGAAAGCCCTGTGTCCCTGCAGGCACGTATGAGACATAACAGTAGAGAAAGCCCTGTGTCCCTGCAGGCACGTATGAGACATAACAGTAGAGAAAGCCCTGTGTCCCTGCAGGCACATATGAGACATAACAGTAGAGTGAGGCCTGTGTCCCTGCAGGCACGTATGAGACATAACAGTAGAGAGAGCCCTAAGTCCCTGCAGGCACGTATGAGACATAACTGTAGAGAAAGTCCTGTGTCCCTGCAGGCACGTATGAGACATAACTGTAGAGAAAGCCCTGTGTGCCTACAGGGACGTACTGTATGAGACATAACAGTAGAGAAAGCCCTGTGTACCTGCAGGGACGTACTGTATGTGACATAACTGTAGAGAAAGCCCTGTGTCCCTGCAGGCACGTATGAGACATAACAGTAGAGAAAGCCCTGTGTACCTGCAGGGACGTACTGTATGAGACATAACAGTAGAGAAAGCCCTGTATCCCTGCAGGGACGTATGAGACATAACAGTAGAGAAAGCCCTGTGTGCCTGCAGGCACATATGAGACATAACAGTAGAGAAAGCCCTGTGTGCCTGCAGGCACATATGAAACATAACAGTAGAGAAAGCCCTGTGTCCCTGCAGGCGCGTATGAGAATTAACAGTAGAGAAAGCCCTGTGTCCCTGCAGGCACGTATGAGACATAACAGTAGAGAAAGCCCTGTGTAGCTGCAGGCACGTATGAGACATAACAGTAGAGAAAGCCCTGTGTCCCTGCAGGCACGTATGAGACATAACAGTAGAGAAAGCCCTGTGTCCCTGCAGGCACGTATGAGACATAACAGTAGAGAAAGCCCTGTGTCCCTGCAGGCACATATGAGACATAACAGTAGAGTGAGGCCTGTGTCCCTGCAGGCACGTATGAGACATAACAGTAGAGAGAGCCCTAAGTCCCTGCAGGAACGTATGAGACATAACTGTAGAGAAAGTCCTGTGTCCCTGCAGGCACGTATGAGACATAACAGTAGAGAGAGCCCTAAGTCCCTGCAGGAACGTATGAGACATAACTGTAGAGAAAGCCCTGTGTCCCTGCAGGCACGTATGAGACATAACAGTAGAGAAAGCCCTGTGTCCCTGCTGGCGCGTATGAGAATTAACAGTAGAGAGAGCTCTAAGTCCCTGCAGGCACGTATGGACATAACTGTAGAGAAAGCCCTGTGTGCCTACAGGGACGTACTGTATGAGACATAACAGTAGAGAAAGCCCTGTGTACCTGCAGGGACGTACTGTATGTGACATAACTGTAGAGAAAGCCCTGTGTCCCTGCAGGCACGTATGAGACTTAACAGTAGAGAAAGCCCTGTGTACCTGCAGGGACGTACTGTATGAGAAATAACAGTAGAGAAAGCCCTGTATCCCTGCAGGGACGTATGAGACATAACAGTAGAGAAAGCCCTGTGTGCCTGCAGGCACATATGAGACATAACAGTAGAGAAAGCCCTGTGTGCCTGAAGGCACATATAAAACATAACAGTAGAGAAAGCCCTGTGTCCCTGCAGGCACGTATGAGACATAACAGTAAAGAAAGCCCTGTGTCCCTGCAGGCACGTATGAGACATAACAGTAGAGAAAGCCCTGTATCCCTGCTGGCGCGTATGAGAATTAACAGTAGAGAGAGCTCTAAGTCCCTGCAGGCACGTATGAGACATAACAGTAGAGAAAGCCCTGTGTCCCTGCAGGCACGTATGAGACATAACAGTAGAGAAAGCCCTGTGTAGCTGCAGGCACGTATGAGACATAACAGTAGAGAAAGCCCTGTGTCCCTGCAGGCACGTATGAGACATAACAGTAGAGAAAACCCTGTGTCCCTGCAGGCACGTATGAGACATAACAGTAGAGAAAGCCCTGTGTAGCTGCAGGCACGTATGAGACATAACAGTAGAGAAAGCCCTGTGTCCCTGCAGGCACGTATGAGACATAACAGTAGAGAAAGCCCTGTGTCCCTGCAGGCACGTATGAGACATAACAGTAGAGAAAGCCCTGTGTCCCTGCAGGCACATATGAGACATAACAGTAGAGTGAGGCCTGTGTCCCTGCAGGCACGTATGAGACATAACAGTAGAGAGAGCCCTAAGTCCCTGCAGGCACGTATGAGACATAACTGTAGAGAAAGTCCTGTGTCCCTGCAGGCACGTATGAGACATAACTGTAGAGAAAGCCCTGTGTGCCTACAGGGACGTACTGTATGAGACATAACAGTAGAGAAAGCCCTGTGTACCTGCAGGGACGTACTGTATGTGACATAACTGTAGAGAAAGCCCTGTGTCCCTGCAGGCACGTATGAGACATAACAGTAGAGAAAGCCCTGTGTACCTGCAGGGACGTACTGTATGAGACATAACAGTAGAGAAAGCCCTGTATCCCTGCAGGGACGTATGAGACATAACAGTAGAGAAAGCCCTGTGTGCCTGCAGGCACATATGAGACATAACAGTAGAGAAAGCCCTGTGTGCCTGCAGGCACATATGAAACATAACAGTAGAGAAAGCCCTGTGTCCCTGCAGGCGCGTATGAGAATTAACAGTAGAGAAAGCCCTGTGTCCCTGCAGGCACGTATGAGACATAACAGTAGAGAAAGCCCTGTGTAGCTGCAGGCACGTATGAGACATAACAGTAGAGAAAGCCCTGTGTCCCTGCAGGCACGTATGAGACATAACAGTAGAGAAAGCCCTGTGTCCCTGCAGGCACGTATGAGACATAACAGTAGAGAAAGCCCTGTGTCCCTGCAGGCACATATGAGACATAACAGTAGAGTGAGGCCTGTGTCCCTGCAGGCACGTATGAGACATAACAGTAGAGAGAGCCCTAAGTCCCTGCAGGAACGTATGAGACATAACTGTAGAGAAAGTCCTGTGTCCCTGCAGGCACGTATGAGACATAACTGTAGAGAAAGCCCTGTGTGCCTACAGGGACGAACTGTATGAGACATAACAGTAGAGAAAGCCCTGTGTCCCTGCAGGCACGTATGAGACATAACAGTAGAGAAAGCCCTGTGTCCCTGCAGGCACGTATGAGACATAACAGTAGAGAAAGCCCTGTATCCCTGCAGGGACGTATGAGACATAACAGTAGAGAAAGCCCTGTGTGCCTGCAGGCACATATGAGACATAACAGTAGAGAAAGCCCTGTGTGCCTGAAGGCACATATAAAACATAACAGTAGAGAAAGCCCTGTGTCCCTGCAGGCACGTATGAGACATAACAGTACAGAAAGCCCTGTGTCCCTGCAGGCACGTATGAGACATAACAGTAGAGAAAGCCCTGTATCCCTGCTGGCGCGTATGAGAATTAACAGTAGAGAGAGCTCTAAGTCCCTGCAGGCACGTATGAGACATAACAGTAGAGAAAGCCCTGTGTCCCTGCAGGCACGTATGAGACATAACAGTAGAGAAAGCCCTGTGTAGCTGCAGGCACGTATGAGACATAACAGTAGAGAAAGCCCTGTGTCCCTGCAGGCACGTATGAGACATAACAGTAGAGAAAACCCTGTGTCCCTGCAGGCACGTATGAGACATAACAGTAGAGAAAGCCCTGTGTAGCTGCAGGCACGTATGAGACATAACAGTAGAGAAAGCCCTGTGTCCCTGCAGGCACGTATGAGACATAACAGTAGAGAAAGCCCTGTGTCCCTGCAGGCACGTATGAGACATAACAGTAGAGAAAGCCCTGTGTCCCTGCAGGCACATATGAGACATAACAGTAGAGTGAGGCCTGTGTCCCTGCAGGCACGTATGAGACATAACAGTAGAGAGAGCCCTAAGTCCCTGCAGGCACGTATGAGACATAACTGTAGAGAAAGTCCTGTGTCCCTGCAGGCACGTATGAGACATAACTGTAGAGAAAGCCCTGTGTGCCTACAGGGACGTACTGTATGAGACATAACAGTAGAGAAAGCCCTGTGTACCTGCAGGGACGTACTGTATGTGACATAACTGTAGAGAAAGCCCTGTGTCCCTGCAGGCACGTATGAGACATAACAGTAGAGAAAGCCCTGTGTACCTGCAGGGACGTACTGTATGAGACATAACAGTAGAGAAAGCCCTGTATCCCTGCAGGGACGTATGAGACATAACAGTAGAGAAAGCCCTGTGTGCCTGCAGGCACATATGAGACATAACAGTAGAGAAAGCCCTGTGTGCCTGCAGGCACATATGAAACATAACAGTAGAGAAAGCCCTGTGTCCCTGCAGGCGCGTATGAGAATTAACAGTAGAGAAAGCCCTGTGTCCCTGCAGGCACGTATGAGACATAACAGTAGAGAAAGCCCTGTGTAGCTGCAGGCACGTATGAGACATAACAGTAGAGAAAGCCCTGTGTCCCTGCAGGCACGTATGAGACATAACAGTAGAGAAAGCCCTGTGTCCCTGCAGGCACGTATGAGACATAACAGTAGAGAAAGCCCTGTGTCCCTGCAGGCACATATGAGACATAACAGTAGAGTGAGGCCTGTGTCCCTGCAGGCACGTATGAGACATAACAGTAGAGAGAGCCCTAAGTCCCTGCAGGCACGTATGAGACATAACTGTAGAGAAAGTCCTGTGTCCCTGCAGGCACGTATGAGACATAACTGTAGAGAAAGCCCTGTGTGCCTACAGGGACGTACTGTATGAGACATAACAGTAGAGAAAGCCCTGTGTACCTGCAGGGTGTACTGTATGAGACATAACAGTAGAGAAAGCCCTGTGTCCCTGCAGGCACGTATGAGACATAACAGTAGAGAAAGCCCTGTGTCCCTGCAGGCACATATGAGACATAACAGTAGAGGAAGCCCTAAGTCCCTGCAGGCACATATGAGACATAACAGTAGAGGAAGCCCTGTGTGCCTGCAGGCACATATGAGACATAACAGTAGAGAAAGCCCTGTGTGCCTGCAGGCACATATGAGACATAACAGTAGAGAAAGCCCTGTGTCCCTGCAGGCACATATGAGACATAACAGTAGAGAAAGCCCTGTGTAGCTGCAGGCACGTATGAGACATAACAGTAGAGAAAGCCCTGTGTCCCTGCAGGCACGTATGAGACATAACAGTAGAGAAAACCCTGTGTCCCTGCAGGCACGTATGAGACATAACAGTAGAGAAAGCCCTGTGTGCCTAGCTGCAGGCACGTATGAGACATAGTGACAGTAGAGAAAGCCCTGTGTCCCTGCAGGCACGTATGAGACATAACAGTAGAGAAAGCCCTGTGTAGCTGCAGGCACGTATGTAGACATAACAGTAGAGAAAGCCCTGTGTCCCTGCAGGCACATATGAGACATAACAGTAGAGGAAGCCCTGTGTCCCTGCAGGCACATATGAGACATAACAGTAGAGAAAGCCCTGTGTCCCTGCAGGCACATATGAGACATAACAGTAGAGGAAGCCCTGTGTCCCTGCAGGCACGTATGAGACATAACAGTAGAGAAAGCCCTGTGTCCCTGCAGGCACGTATGAGACATAACAGTAGAGAAAGCCCTGTGTCCCTGCAGGCACATATGAGACATAACAGTAGAGTGAGGCCTGTGTCCCTGCAGGCACGTATGAGACATAACAGTAGAGAGAGCCCTAAGTCCCTGCAGGCACGTATGAGACATAACTGTAGAGAAAGTCCTGTGTCCCTGCAGGCACGTATGAGACATAACTGTAGAGAAAGCCCTGTGTGCCTACAGGGACGTACTGTATGAGACATAACAGTAGAGAAAGCCCTGTGTACCTGCAGGGACGTACTGTATGAGACATAACAGTAGAGAAAGCCCTGTGTCCCTGCAGGCACGTATGAGACATAACAGTAGAGAAAGCCCTGTGTAGCTGCAGGCACATATGAGACATAACAGTAGAGGAAGCCCTGTGTGCCTGCAGGCACGTATGAGACATAACAGTAGAGAAAGCCCTGTGTAGCTGCAGGCACGTATGAGACATAACAGTAGAGAAAGCCCTGTGTCCCTGCAGGCACATATGAGACATAACAGTAGAGAAAGCCCTGTGTCCCTGCAGGCACGTATGAGACATAACAGTAGAGAGAGCCCTAAGTCCCTGCAGGCACGTATGAGACATAACAGTAGAGAAAGACCTGTGTCCCTGCAGGCACGTATAAGACATAACAGTAGAGAAAGCCCTGTGTGCCTGCAGGGACGTACTGTATGAGACATAACAGTAGAGAAAGCCCTGTGTAGCTGCAGGCACGTATGAGACATAACAGTAGAGAAAGCCCTGTGTCCCTGCAGGCACATATGAGACATAACAGTAGAGTGAGGCCTGTGTCCCTGCAGGCACGTATGAGACATAACAGTAGAGAAAGCCCTGTATCCCTGCAGGCACGTATGAGACATAACTGTAGAGAAAGTCCTGTGTCCCTGCAGGCACGTATAAGACATAACAGTAGAGAAAGCCCTGTGTGCCTGCAGGGACGTACTGTATGAGACATAACAGTAGAGAGAGCCCTAAGTCCCTGCAGGCACATATGAGACATAACAGTAGAGGAAGCCCTGTGTCCCTGCAGGCACATATGAGACATAACAGTAGAGGAAGCCCTGTGTCCCTGCAGGCACATATGAGACATAACAGTAGAGGAAGCCCTAAGTCCCTGCAGGCACATATGAGACATAACAGTAGAGGAAGCCCTAAGTCCCTGCAGGCACATATGAGACATAACAGTAGAGGAAGCCCTGTGTGCCTGCAGGCACATATGAGACATAACAGTAGAGAAAGCCCTGTGTGCCTGCAGTCACATATGAGACATAACAGTAGAGAAAGCCCTGTGTGCCTGCAGGCACATATGAGACATAACAGTAGAGAAAGCCCTGTGTCCCTGCAGGCACGTATGAGACATAACAGTAGAGAAAGCCCTGTGTCCCTGCAGGCACGTATGAGACATAACAGTAGAGAAAGCCCTGTATCCCTGCAGGGACGTATGAGACATAATAGTAGAGAAAGCCCTGTGTGCCTGCAGGGACGTATGAGATATAACAGTAGAGAAAGCCCTGTATCCCTGCAGGGATGTATGAGACGTAACCGTCGAGAAAGCCCTGTGTCCCTGCAGGGACATATGAGACATAACAGTAGAGAAAGCCCTGTGTGCCTGCAGGGACGTACTGTATAAGATATAACAGTAGAGAAAGCCCTGGTCCAGGGGTCCATGAGACTGTTGGTTGGTGAGGTGATAGTTATTAGTGTGATCATGGTCCTGTATATTCGGTCTATCTGGGCTCAATGGGGACAGAGGCTGAGACCCGTTCAAAGGGACAGTGTATTGTTACAGCTTGATCTGTAACCTCTGTGGTTGTCGGGCCTAATTCTGGGTTGGGGTGACTGGCCCGGCCAACGCTGCACAGGAAATTATGATCGCAAATGTCTTCCTGTCGACTCCTGCACTTGGCACTACAAAGTGATCTGAACCGCCATTACCTGAATGGTGCTGGAATGAGAGCAGACAGCCGCATCATCCCGGCTCTTAGTCCATCAGAGCCGTGCACAAGTGACCATTGTTGACGAGAAATACAGGATTAAGGAGGGTCTTCCAGGGAATTGATTTTCATGTGAGAACAATGCAGAGGGCGAGGAGAGCCGGGTCGCGAGTCTGAATCACACGGCCGGAGTGCCGCTTTATTGAAAGAGGGAGCTGATTAAAGCAATCAGGTTCTTCAGCTCTCTCTCTGTCTCTCTGTCTCTCTGACTCTGTCTCTCCCTCGCAGTCTCTCTCTCACTCTCTCTCTCTCTGTCTCTCTCTCTCTCCCTCTCTCTCATTCACTCTCTCTCTCTTTCTCTCTATCTATCTTTCTCTCTCTCTCTCTCTCTCTCTCTCTCTCTCTCTCTCTCTCTCTCTCTCTCTCTCTCTCTCTCTCTCTCTCTCACTCGCTCTCTCTCTCTCTCTCACTCGCTCTCTCTCTCTCTCTCTCTCTCTCTTCTCTCTCTCTCTTTCTTTCTCTCTCTATCTCTCTCTCACTTTCTCTCTCTCTCTTTCTCTCTCTCTCTCTCCCTCCCTTCCTCCCTCTATTTCTCTCTCCCTCATATTACCCTAAAGGATCGCATGCACCTTTCCTCTTCCTCTTTGCCTCTACAGAAGGGCCGTGGAATGGGTGGAGGTACGTGAGTGAGTCTGTTTGGAGAAAGCAGAGCAGCAGCAGATTATGCCCCTTCTGTCCAAAGCTACAGCCAAGGCCACAGTCTCATCTGTCTGTGTGTGTATAGAGCAGAGCAGTTGGGGGGGTGGGGGGGGGCATTTCTCTTTCAGGGCCAGTGTTGGGGGCGAACATGACGTGTCGCTGAGAGGGGATCAGGGGTTACAGATAAAAGGGCCGGTCGCCGCGCCCCTCCGTCTTTGGCCGGCTGTGTGCAGCTGTGGGCACAATTGTGGCCGGCCTAATTTGCATAAGTTTGGCAGAGGACTCCGGGCGGCGGCACAGGACAGGGGGTGTAGCCCCCGTTTAAAATGGAGGCATGTAAACAACCCAGTGTATGCACATCAACACATATACTGTCTATACTACACAATACACAACACCAGCCACCAAGAGAGGAAAAAAGCCTGCGATATTAGCCTACAATGTTGCTAGAACCACAGAAAGAGGTGAGGAGATGTTGTTGAGAGGGTGATAAGGGCATGTCAGCCTGATGCCATAGTGAGGAAGTGTGCGGGGGCCCCTTGGCGGAGTGTCCCATCCTGACTCCAGACAGGTTTATTGGGCTTGATGAGTGCTAAGCTCCTGTGATCTCCCTTTGTGGTTTCATTGGGAAGCGCTGGTGCTCTGAGCTCGGCAGCCCATAGCAGGCCCCGGAACACCCAGCCCCCGCTCCTAGGGCTTCGTCATTAGACAGATTGTGAACAGGCTGCATGGCGGCCCCAGCCAGGGCTGAAGGACCCACCAGCCACTTCATTAGGGGGCTTTCTTCTCCCCACTCCGCTTGCCTGCTTGTGTCTAGAATGCTCAGGTCTGTTTAATCACATAATTCTCCTCAAGTGCCCGGAGGAGACTACGGCACATCAAAGGCCCTTTAGAGGTATGACAACTCACACAGATTCATTTTATTTGTCTTCTACAATGTGCATTGCTTTTGAATTGAGAGGCCTTTATTTTTTACTTCCCCTTCTGTCTTTTTCCAACTGTCTCTTTGATGTCTTCCTGTTTTTTTGGGGGGGGGGGGGCAGCGCATCCCTCTGCTGGTGGGCTTTGAACTGCTCTGGTAGAGGTTAGGGCCCAGAGGTCTGGGGCCGGGACCTCCTAACTTCTCCCTGCAAGAGGGGTGACCTCTGGGACCTGAAGGGGCGGAGAGAGAGTGTCCAAACTCAGCCTCCCTTTGATGTGACCTCTTTAACTGCTGTTAATTAGCCGGGGTGGCTAAACGTTTAGCTTGAGAGTGAAAGAACTTGGTCTAAGGGGGCATGCGTGTCCAAGACACTGCCTCCTGCTTTTTCTAGTTGTGTCCTGACTGAGGTCCTTTTGAAACAATGTGGTAATCAGAAACAAACTTGTTTGGATAGCGTGGCAGTGGGGTAAGCGCGACAGCCTCTTGACATGAGCTCATTGAGACAAAGCTTTGCGGAGGGGACGTGTTTACAGAGCGTGGAAGACACAGCAAGTCTTTGAGATTTAACAGAGTCTCCGTTATCAACATCCTGATATCCCACTCTCTGGGTTGTTCCTCGGTTTGCTGCTTTAAATGCATCTAAAGCAGGGGAAAGGTAGCATGAAGCTGCTTATCGGACCATATGCAGTCGCAGCACCAAGTCATTTCAAGCTAGTTTATCATATCGCTCCGCAATCTTCCTACCCACTTCGGGAGCCCTTAATATCAATTTTGGAAGATATGGCTTTCATCAATTATCCAGTGAGTGGTCAGGGTTTCTGGCAGAATCCAATTTCCCCTTCCTCTACTCTCCCAGCTCAGGTCCCTAGCCAGAGTGGTGGCCTCAGCTGTAACATGCTGGATTCATCACGGCTGGAAAATCTATTCTTTATTTCTGCACTTTGTGGATAATAATTTCCCAGCGTCTCAGTAGGAAAGGGCAAATAAAGCCTGCTTGTTTCATTTTGGAGCAGCAGTAAAAATGTCCCCCTGCTGCTGTCCAGACCTCAGCTCCACTCCTGGTCTTAAGTCCATGGGCCCAGAAATAGAGCCCTTGAATTAAGCCAGTAATACTGTATATAGCAAAGAGACCCTATGGCAATACGTCTGAATTAAGACCAGTATCACCAGCCATAAACACTTCTTTCCCCACAGTTCCAGCAACACATTTTTTGAATGATATTATACCACATGTACAGTACATGATCATAAGTCGTTAAGCAACTGGTGACCTATTTCATTTCCCCCATGCTACCAGCACCAGATCCTCTTCTAAGCCCGAGGCACACTTCAATCATTTGTCCTAAAAATGTCCTGTTGTTTGGTGCTCGAGGTAGTGGGGGAGCTAGGCTGGGTGTAGTTGATATGGAAGTAGTATTGATCCACTATTGACTGAACAGCAGCGTGTCCAGACAGTTCTAATCCCACGAGACCTTCTAAACAATCATTCTATCATTTTCCGGTAACCTGATAGGTCTGTGTACCTGCCAAACCTCTGCTGGCACAGCCAAAATCAAACATTTGGAAAACGAGAAGAAAAACAATTGTACCCCAAAACATTTAAATGTTGTTTCTGCCACAACAAACTAAAAACCATGTTCCAGGAGAAAGATCCTTTCATCTAACAAGCATGAAAGGATTTTAGGACAATTTTAAACAGCGAGGCTTAACCTATTTCTTTACGAATAAGGAGTCTCAGGGACTGAGTGGCTCTCTCTGTGCACAACTTGATGACTCATTAAGTCATCAGCTCATCCGTGATAAATACGTGGGGGTGGGTGGAAGCTGTGGTAATGATGTCGTTCCGTGTATTATTTATGTGACACATCTGATCAAACTGCCGTTTGCCATGCATGTTCTGTGCTGTACTGTACTGTATGTTGCTGGGACTGACGAGATGATCTGCGAGTAAACGTCTCCAGAGAGGTAATAAAGAGTTGCAGGAACTCGGTTTCCTGATGCAACCAAATGACATGATGGGCGGTTCTCAACAAAAATCCCTCGTCTTCGTATGGTCATGGTATGCCACAGATAACATTCATTTTAAAGATAATCGGGATGGGCTCCTAACTGGTGACAGAATAAAGACGCTTCAGATAGGGCCCTGGGAAGGAAGACTATCATTTGTTTTGTGAATGGGTATTTTCAATAGACTGTGTGTGACAGATCCATTGGAATCAAATGTAGTAAATATGATGAACTATTGAGTCAAATAACTCCTCTTATCCCAAACTATTTGCTCAACACACTAGATCTGTCTCATCTGATGACTGCTGGACTGTGTTGTCCCTCCCTATGTGGTGTGGTGTGTGCAGTGTGATGAGCCGTGTGTGTATATGTGTGTGTGTGTGTTTGCTTATTTGTGTGCTTCTCTGTGTGGATTCTACTGTGTGTTTGGTAGTCAGACCAGGTTCAGAAGTGCCGAGGGGCTGTTCTCCAGCCTGGCCACCTGCAGCTGTGGGATCGATCGGCTCTCTGGGACCCTCACTTCTCATGCGCCCCTCCTGCCCCCACCCCCACACACACACTCCACATCAGAATCAATGCCGCGGGGGGGCTCCCTATTTTACATCCTCCTGGTGCTACTGAAGCTCAAGGCCCGACGAATCAGACCCACCGAAGATGTCACACATAAACACAGGTGGGCATACATACACACCCACAACCCCTAATAGGTAGATATGAGGTCACAGGTAGAGGTCAACACCCTCTCTGTTCCCTCTCTAGCTGGACCTCTGTGGCCCAGAGGGAGTAGACTCAGCAGAGGACAGTCTCAGACTCAAATCCCACTCATTTCTTACCTCCCACGATTCTCCTCAGCGCGCACGGCCGGGCTCATCACTGCACATTGCTTCTGATGAGAATAAACCGGTCCTGCAGGTGAGGTGGAGGGAGTTGGAGGTCGTGCCCAGCCTTTACAGGGAGTGCAGGGTGAGAGACGTTTTCTATGTACTATCAAGGACTTCTAACAGAGCCGATCCTGATGAGAGTAGATACATAAAACACTCAGCCATGTGGTTAGGGTGTCCGCCCTAAGATTGGAAGGTTGAGACTTTAAAAATGGGACCTGGTACATCTCTGCTTGTCCCTCAGCATTAAGGAGACAGATTGGGGGTAAGGCCCTGTGATAGACTAGTGTCCTGTCCAGGGTTGTGTACTTCGAAATAAAGATATTACAATTTGCTTACCTAGTTTTCTTACAGATGAAGGATCTTAATTGGATCACCCTGTTGCAGGAGAACATTTGTGCAATGTAGGAAATGTAAAACGTGTAATGCATTTGATGTTTAAAAAGGCTTCTGAAGTTTGTAATTTCCATTTAAAAATGTCCGACTTGATTTTCTCCTACAAAATATGTCCATTAATTATAACCCACATAATAATTCACACATCCTGTTGCTGCAGTGTTATTTCCCTGCTGTAGCAAACTGGGTCAGATGAAGATCCTACATCTGTACCCATGCATACATCTATTCAAGTGGAAAAAGAGGAAGTTCGATATAAAGATAGTATTCAAATGTGCTCACTTAGTATGCTTATGTGTTAAGGGTCTAATGCACATTCCCTTTACCAGCCTAGAAGATCCGTTTTTCCCGTCTCTCCCCTCCTCTCTCCATCTGTGGTCATATATGAAGCATGTAGGAAATGATTGTGGGTTTATAATAGGCTGTTGACTTCAGCAGACATGCAATAAATGAAGCTGTTTGTGTAGGAGGGGGGAAAACACAGGCTCTTTAGGAACACTTAGGGCTGATCTCCTGTACAGACTTCACTCTCCCTCACGCGTTCTCTCTCTCTCTCTCTCTCTCTCTCTCTCTCTCTCTCTCTCTTTCTGTCTCTCTATCACTACTGTGTCACAGGCCACAGCACAATCTCATTCTGTTCTTCTGGTTGGTGGTGGTAACACAGTGGGATATATCCACACAAATTACACACATAAAACTCGCAAAGCCTGGAAAATATGTTAATAGTTTCCGTACCCCCTTCCCAGCAACTGCATGTGCCGTGCTGGCGAGGCCTGCCAACATTATTGGTGCAATTAAACGTGAAACACAAGAGAGGAACATAGGGGAGAAGGAGCCCAAAATGGCAATAAACAAGGGAAATGACACTAGACAACTTGTAATTTATGGACGTCGTTTCAAAGGCAAGAGAGACACTGTTCCTACGCTGCCAGAGAGGGGATAGTGAGGCAGGATCCCGGCATTAAAGGAACTATTCACAGTATGTAAGTGCATCAAAGAACCACAGAGACAAGTAAAGAGAAAACTGTGACTTCAAAATCCAAACGTGATGAGTGATGCGCAGAGAGAGAGAGAGAGAGAGAGAGAGAGAGAGAGAGAGAGAGAGAGAGAGAGCGAGAGAGAAAGAGAGAGAGAGAAAGAGAGAAAGAAAGAGAGAGAGACCCACTGGATGATAGGACCCATAGAGAGGGGAGGCCCCTGGATGCAGACATACTCTCCTCATCTCAAAGAACGCTAAATCACACACCCAGGCTGTCAAGGGAGGAGACGCCATTAAACTGAATAGAACCTGAGCCTCCACACCCCCCCCCCCCCCCCCCCCGAAACGACACTAACGTCATCGTTTACTTCTTTATTTTCTTTCCAAAATGAGTTATACTCAGTGTTAAACATTCATAGAAAACAAAACATGTGTAGCTTCGAGGATGGCGTCTCTGAACAAAGAAAAGCAGCATCAACAACAGTCTGTTATGAAGTATCTGCAGGTGATCATATGGAAATGATATCGTATTTAAATATGTTCGCAGTAGCACGCTACGGGAAACTAGGTAAGGATAAATGTGCATTTAGAGCATGGTAGCATGCTCTATGAAGCAGTATTTACAATTTACTTGGTAACCCGTGATTTGTGTAGTTTCATACTATTTTTGTCTATTTCATGGAGCACAAAAATGTCAGGCCCTAAAAGTGGACTATTTCAAACCAATATCCATTTAACTTGCTCTTTAAATGAAACAACAAAATGTTGAATTGTCTGTCAAACAAAAAGAGATAAAAACGATTCAGATTTAGAACGATAGATGCGGGTCCATGATTATAGTATTTCGGTGAAAAGCTATTTGTCTGAACGCTCCCTCTCATCATCAATTGTTACACACAGAGAAAGGAAAATGCCCTCCTAAATATAATTATTTAACAGTAAGGAAGAGAGTATCTGTCTCATTGGGACACAGCATGTCTACAGATCCTAACTGTAGTAAACTACACCTAAAATTATTTTCCTACCTAACATTTTTCCCCATGAAAATTATGTGAGTCATTCGGCTCAATTGAACATTACAACACACCAAAGGAAGTACTGAAGCTTTTCCAAAATGTTCAATTCTGATGAAATAACCAGCACTGCGCAATTAAATGAGTAATTCAGAGTGTAGGTATCCAGTAATTCACCAATGATGCTTGTCGGATCCTCCTCACATCTCCAAATGGAACTAATTTACTCAATGAAGGGGAAACACTTCCTCCCAGAGAGGGAGAGGAGCTACTAAAACAGTTCTATTAAACTGGGGGCATAAATATCCCAATTCCAGCCCAAGGTATCTTCATTTGGGCCCGAATGTGAGATATGCCGTTGCCATAGTGAAATGGCGACGGCTGCAGCCCTCCTCCCAGCCGTATGTGCGTGTGCGTGTGCGTGTGTGTGCATTGATGCCTACTCCGTGCTGTGTTCCCCTTTCAGACTCCAGAATAGTGTCTCTACTAATCCGTGAAAGTTGCGGCGCTCTGAACCAGTGGCCAAGCCTTTTCCCACTGAATCGGGGCCCAGGGTCTGCACTCTGCTTCACACTTGATTGGTCCCTCCCGTGGCAGGACTCCCCTCCCTGCTGGGCGTGGGCCCATCCCCCTTGCTGGGCCGCTCAGCGCTACCTAATCGGCTTCTACCCGCCGTAATTACAATCATAAGCCTGGGACTCATCATCGCACCGCATCATAGCCCAAGCCTGCCTTGCCCGGTAGCCCAGGCCTCACCAGCACTGCCAGTCCTAGCCCTGGCCCGAGCCCCAGCCCTGGCCCGAGCCCCAGCCGCCTTCCTCCAGGAGAGCACCTGTTCAGGCCTGTGGGCTTGGCTGTGTTTGGGGAGAGCTCCTGGGGAAAGCCATGGAGTAAGAGAGAGGGTGACACCAGCCAGCCAAAATGTTGCTGCTGCTCTGCTGCTGTCCTCCCGCCCCCCAGCCTGGGCTGATGTGTATATTTGGGGTGAAATGGGATTCAACACTGAGGAGCTCTCAGAGGTACATCCATGTACCTATAGAGCTGCAGTTAAAGCCACCATGTGGAGTCCTTTGAAATATCTGACCAGCCTAAAGACTACTCTCACAATGGGACCAGTCAGTCGTAGTGGGAATGGTCAGTCGGTGTGGGCTATAGGTGGGACACAATCACGTTGTACAGAAAACCCTTCCACTTCCTCTGCTCATCCATGTGTAGTATGAGAAAAGTCGGACAAAAGACATGTCTAACTCGTCCTCTAAGAGTGAGGATTTGCACAGTGTCACTGAAGTCCTTGGATTCGGTCCTACTGCAGCATTACGGTGAGCAGCAGAGCATATTGGACGGGGCCAGGTGAAACCCACTGTCCTGGCAGAGAATCCAAAGTCTGTCAGAGTGGGGAAACATGTCAAAGGGCACAAAGTGTGCTGGCACAAACAGTAGCCCAGAGTGTTTATCAGACGGATACCCAGCACTCGTTAGCTTATTACTCTCTTATTAGGGACATTTTTTCCCCCTTGCATGGATTGGCATAGTCCTGCTAGCCTCTCTTCACGCGGCCCAGGCTCTGTCAGAGCTGATCAAAAGACATTTCCTCACATCTCCAGACGCCGGGGAAAAGAGAAGAAAAGAGAGAAGAAAAGAGAGAAGAAAAGAGCCAGAAGGGGGCATACTGCTCTCTCTTGACTCTGGTCTTTTGGTGAATAAGGACTTTCACAGTACCCATTCTTTCTTCTCATACTTCAGTAAAAATAAAAAAAAATGGGGGGAAAAAGTTCCTGGTACTTCCAATCACATTTGGCCAAATTATATTCCAAAGTGTTCTATATCAGAAACAATTATCATCAGATAAACTTAGACTTGTCCAATGTGGAATTTAGAGCATTTTTCGGGGAGAAAAAAGAAGTCTCCACAAATCTGACTGGATTCCAGGCAGCCGAGACCCCCTCGAAGTGGGAATGAAAAGTGTAACCTCAGCCTCCCAGCTGTACGTCTCAATCCATAATCCTTCCCCAAAAACCTCACCAGAGAGCCGCCCCGGCCGTCACTCCCATGGCGTTCTCTGCCGGTGCCTGCTCAGATTTATGGGGCAGTCGGGCGTCAGACTCTCGACCTGAAAGGGATTTGGGCTTTCTTAGTGGTTAGGGAGGTGGTCAGGAGAGCAATTGTGGACTCTCTCTAAGCACCTAATACCCAGTACTGGGCCTCTAGTCTGGCACACCCACCTTATCCTGGTCTCACACACCTCGGACACTCTGGACATTACCGACAACGGCCCGGTCTGGCGCCGATAGCCGCAGTGTGGATGGCAGCAGCACCAAGGTGAGGGACTATTTCTGGGTGTGTGTTTATGCAGGTCTGGGGACAGTGGACCTATGAGGACTTATTGTATTCTGACTAGGGCCATAGGACTGGACTGGGCTAGGCTGCTATGGACAGAGGTAGGGCCGCAACATCCATATTACTTAGTGACAACCCGGCTTCATTGGATGGTTCAGATGGCTAGATGGGTGTGAAGACGTCAGCTACCGGTTGGCTGTCCTGCTTGTAGCATTGGTGGCGTGTCCTGATTGCGCAATACATTGACAGCTAGCATGTTCATTATCAAGGCAGACATATTTAATCATGAATGTATTCTGTTTATTTACCTACTTTATCCAGAGGCAGAATTCTATTTCAGAGTTGACTTTACAAAATAGACACAAAATAGATAACAGATATGATCTTATGATACCTCGGTCCAACTGTTACCATGGGGGAAAAAAGTGTATTAAAAATGTATTGATTTCCAACTAAATATTCTGGGTATGTTGAAAAAGAGGAGCTAATTGGAAGACCCATAACTAATTGATAATGTATATGTAAATTACGCATTTTCAAAGGGCTGAGAGCTTTTAATTTACCAAAAAATTATGTTAATTCAAACACATCTGTCCATCGCTACAGTATCTCTGTTTGGAGTAGCTGACTGAGGAAAAACTATTTGGGTACTTCACCACCAACTGTCCTACTTACCTAGAAACCCTGACAGAGGAACTACCGTAGTCACTACTGGAAAATGAGCTGCTAGGGAAGAGCTTCGGTCCAGTCTTTCACAGCTCAGTTGATCTCCATTGAAGTAAACAAACCCAAGGTCACCTCTGGACAGCTTGGTCTATACATCCCGTGGTTTGGTGTGTATGTTGTCGGGGTGGGGCGGTGGGGGAAGTGGGTGGTAGAGTCAGACTCCGGACGAGATCATCCCGTGTGTGACATGAGGCAGACTATTACTCAATACCGTCTGGAACATTCTAAGCAGGAAATGGAAACGTTGCAGGGAGGCACGTACGCCATTGTGCACATACGCTACCCACTTACATTGGGAGGAAAGCCTAAAAAACATGCTATACTAGAAATACTTCAACTATATTTGTAATAGCAAATACATACATGATCATTATTTAAAGGGAGAGAGGGCGGACCATATACAGCCGAACAAATACAGTTGCATTTTCTACAAAATGGCTGCCATGGTGGTAAGCAGCTAAAAGAGCAGGAAGAAGATGGAGCGGAAATATACTGAATGGTGTTTTCCCATTCTCTGTGTAATAGTAGACTGTTAGGGATTGCAAGTCTGAGAAGGTATTCAATTGTAGATATTTGGATCGTATGTTTTCCACAATTGTTTTACCAAAAGCTGAGCCCGTAAAGTATGTTTGTTTTTTTCACATATTCCCCACCCACAGTTTAGGTAACTTGCTCAGTTAGTCCTCACTAAAACGATTTGCTGACGTAAACAACCTTCTTCACAAGCAACAATATCCATTAGAGTATCTCTTTGCGACAGTGATACTTATGTTGTTAAGGGCAGACTGAACATTTCCGGCATCCTATTTCAGTTGATTGCGATCTCAAACAATATTTTTATATTCACACTTACGTCTTAAAATGAATCATAATTTCAACATTTCACGATAAATGTGGAAGGTGAAAAAGCCTGCTATAGAGGTTGACTGGAATACATCTTCAGCAAATGCTAATATGAATACTGATATCTCTAAGTCAGTTGCCAATGTATGCTAGCAAGAATATGTAGCGTAGCATCTTTACTTGGGCAACAGGAATATGGAGGTTCCATACCACTCTGCCAAAAAGTCTCTCCTTTTATTAAATCCTATTTATTTGTAAAATATGACAGCTTCATATGAAAGTCTATTTGAGCCTTTGCACTTGAAAGCTTTCATAGTATGAAACAAGAAAAGCTTTCCAAATGCTTTACCCTTTTTTCTCCCCACGAGGTGGGTTAACTTTGGGAAATCATGTGAGAGACGTTTTTCTTTGCAATTGAGAATGAAAAGAATAAGTTAGCAAACTTTCTCTCCCACCAGCTTCAAACCAACTCCTTTTAGATTCAGAGAGGCTATAGCTACTAAGGAGAGGGAAACTCACAATAGTGAGGATTTGTGGTTTCCTCTATGGTGTGCACACGGTACAGTAGGCTATGAAGTGTATTAAGAAAACATGTGAATGGCATAAAATATAATACTGAAAGAGAAGGCAACATTCATCCTCCTAGCCGCCAAAAACTGGATGCTAAGTGCTAGGTTTTACCTTAAGACATAGGATATTAATGTTGTGTGTATCACCATGTTTAAGTATAAGACTAAACACATACAACACCTCATTTTCCTGACAACATTATACTCCAATATACAATATTGTTCCGGTATCATTGGAATAGCACAGGCCTATATAAAAACCCTTTGTATTGTTTAGTACGTTAAGTGTCTGGTTGAACTTAAGGGTGAGCACTATTAAAAGTTGAAACAGAGAATGACAAAAGATTGAAAAAGAAATTAAGATGTGTCATTGTTATTTGGAGGGGTTGTGATAGGGGGGGGACCCTGATGACAGAGGTTTATGTTCCCTCTACAGATGAACATATGAAAGACAGATGGTGTGCTTTCATTTCACAAAACTCTGGGATGTTTCACATTTCCAATCTCACAGAGAGAAACATCTGACTTGGCTGACAGTTTTGATCAAGTCTCTGTCTTAGTTGATTCTCACATATCATGAAATAGTATTCGATGATGGCTCAAGAGTCATCCATTCATAACCATTCCCTTGAAGAAATAACGCGCCTCACTGGAAATAAAAGAAACTTCTCCCAATTAGATCCCAACTTGAAACTGCTAATGAATTTCTCATTCTTTTGATACCTCGCTTCAACATTTACAAACTGAAAACAATGGAAAGAATTCAAAGAAAACTCACAGATGCCCATACAAAACGCTGACAAACAAACCCAAAGTCTGCAATAATTGCTTCTATGGTAGTTTCAGTCTTTCAGAAACAAATTGTCTGACATGGGCTATAAAACTTTCAAACAATGCCAGGCAGCGTTGGCCTTTGCATCTGCATGTGTTGTGCGACGTGGGGAAAGCGCTTAACAACCAGAATCTATGCATGTTAAGAATAACAAACGTTTTCTAATAGCGGCCAATGCTCGTAGTAATAGGCCTATTTCATAAGATATCTTTACTGTAGGCTTACTTTTCAACCATGTACAATAGGCAAGTGTTTCACTGCACCTGCCTAACTGCCATGCAAATACATAGGTATTAAAGGTCCTATTCTACAGTGGAGCCAGCTTTACTATCACAAAACATGTTCATTAGGGACCATTTTGTTTCATTCAATCCTTTAAAAAACATATTTGCGTGTACCTTAACCAAAGGCTAATGAGTTGCCTAGAAGCAAAGAAGTTGCAAAGTGTGTCTGTCTGTGTGTTGGTTGTCTCATGAAAACTCATTAGGGCTCTCTTTGACAGCAAGGTCACAGGAGTTTATCTGTGTGTTGGTTAGGGATCTTTCTGTTCTGTTTCTTCAGCTTCTAGCATTTTGTGCAATAATTAGTTTAAACGCAGGCTCATTGCTCACACTAATTCAATTCATACTGGGGACCTTTTACAGATTGTTAGAGTGGCGAGCAACGACTGCGTGTTTTTCTCTTTTCAACCCTAAGCAGCAGCCACGATAGTGACGATTGAAGCTATTGTGTCTGCTGGGGAAGTGTCCAGGTGTACAACATGTTTATACACATTCTTCAGAAGTTATCTAAACTTACGTAACATTGTTAATTTCAAGGATAGTATTATTAAATTGATTTCACATAAGTCAATATATATATACATTTACTCCAAACTGGTGTATGCATGTGTATCATACATACCCATTGTATTAGTATTCATGTAAGTGATTAAATTCATCTTAATAGAAAAAAAAGTTTAAAGTACAATGAACTATAAATTAATGTAAAAAATATTTGTGGGGGACGCAGTGATCCGTTTAATTCTGTCATGCGGCTTCAATATTACTTTGATGCGTTTTGGTGAACTTGATAATTATAAACTAATGATCTCAATTAGTTATGAATTTTCCTGAGTGTATTCTTACTGAACTAACTGTGAAGAGGTCGTATCATATGTATGTGCTCTGTATACAGTTCATCATTTTCAGCAGAGACTTCGACCCACATGAAGACGATATGCTTATTTATTTTATAATATTTTGAGTTGAGACAAGGAAATTATTTTTCTTAGCTAGAGATTTTTCTTAGTAAGATATATTAAGTTCAGTGCATATATATTTAAAGCCCCTTGGTAATTATTTGTGTGAGAAGGTTTGTTATTTGTGTGGGATTCAATTAGTGAAAATAAATACCTCTTGATTGTACAGTGATCTGATAACCTTCCACAATGGGGTGAATCAAATAGAGACTAAATGCATTTAATCATCAAAAATAAAATATACCTATTTAGACAATTAGTATATCAATGATAAAACATCCATACAACAATCAATGGAAAACATGTCGTGATACAAACCAAAAACAACATATTTACAAATATTTATTTTTGGTGCTCTGTAAAAATCCAAGTCATGTATAAACACAAAACGCAACAATGTGGTCGCAGGTAGTAATCAAATATGGTATGTTTCACAAATCAAACTTAAAGCAATCGTTTTCAGAATATTTCTTATGCTATACAATGTGATTGCCAGTCAAAAATAATTAAAGGTATGCTTCAAAACCCAACATCTCTGATGAATTAGCAGGAGCGGCAAGAAAATGAAATGAAAACATGTTTCAATTAGGTATTCTGCAGTTACTACGTATTCAATTTGGTTTTAAATGTGCGCTAGTGCAAAATGGGTTTAACATTTGATATACCCAGCGAAAAGATGATCGACAGTCTTTTGCCTGTTTTAACCAATCAACATATTAATAACTGTATTAAGTGCATACTTACTGAGGTCATTTTCTCTGTGTCATAGTGCGCCTCAATGTAACACAGAAGGAGACACATGAAGCTAAAATGGTGGCGGGAACAGAAGGACACCTCTGTCGGACTGTCTTGTACAATACAGTTAATATGGCCTGATTCAAACACAAATATTTTACATTCTGCTAATTAACTGAGCATAGGCATTGTGGGAGTGGCTTGACGTATTAGTAGTTATAATTTTGATAACGCACAGCACGCACTGGCGTCTTCCCATTCTGTTGTTTGTGTGTTTTTCTACCACAGTAAACGTATAGTTGAAAAAGGCGCCTGTGTGTTCCTTGTTCGGCCATTTTAACACCATTAGCATATGGCCCGACAGTAGCCGTCACTATACTTCAGGATTTGTCTTAGCGTCTGTTTCATGTCATTCTGTTTATTTGTCAGGGCCACACGTGACTGGTGACCTGTTTACATGGTTCCACTTCCACACCTCAGCGGAGAATGGGACGAGGCAGGTACAGGTACAGCTGACAAAGCCAAGCTATTCAATAACCTTGGAGTACTGTAAGGGCTTTGTTTCAACGAACATGGAACTGTTTGGATCAATGTAAACCGTCTTAACACCTGTGCTACAGGGTTAATAGCGCCATCGATTGTGTGAAGCGGGGAGTAGTGATGACGGCAGGTGACGTCAGACCAAGTGTAGAGGGAAGACACAGGGAGTGCATGGTATTGCCAATCTTCGTTATAGGATGACAAAAGAAGGGTTATATAACGTCACTATTTTCGACTGCCATTTTAATTTGCCCATGTCCCCGAGCAGGGGCCTGTAATCTTCCATTCGAAAAAAAAACAGGTTGCCATTATATAACCAGGAAGTGGCCTGCCAACGGCCTGCAGCTTGTTTATGGTGACATCTCGTTGCCGGGGTGACGGGGTCCTGCCAGTGTACCGTCTTTATTAGTCTTTACGCACGGCTGGCATGGGCACCGCCCGGCAGCGGTTGCCCCAGTAGTCCCCCTACCCCCTCCCCTGTGCCCCTTCTCAGACCCAGCTCTGGGGTTCACGTTGACAGACAGCTCGGGGCAGACACAGCCTGACCCAGAGAACGAGGAACACAAACTCAGCGCTCTGAAGGACCCTATTCTGGTCAGGCATTCAGTCGGCCCACTATCACAACTATACTCCTCTCATAACTAATTAATGATTGCAGAGTGCTCTATTCTGCCCTGAAATCATGTAAAATCATGCTCACTTACTAAAATGTCAGCCCTGATCAGTCTTGGATAATGGAAGTGTGTGCATTCTAACTCGTACCTTGCACTCATTTCACTGCTGAGTAGGAAATAAAAGGGGTAGGAAATTTTAAAAAATGCTATTTTGGCTGACACTGACCAACCATGTCAACTGTACTTTCAAAAGACGGCCTTGGCGACATAATGGGAACACCATACCACAGCCTATTTTGCTCAGTAAGAAAACCCCAAATAATTCAAATGTGAAACATGCCGGGACAGACTATTGTGATTACCTTTTAATCTGATGGCTGGATTCCTATTTCCAGGCGGAAAAGTCTCCTCCCGAGGAGCAGCAGGAGGCGCTGTAAAGCAGTTAGCCTTTTGATAACGCAACACGAGCAAAAACAAACATGGCTGATGGGTGTGGAAGTGTGGGGGGATGGTTAGATATGGTTGTGCAAGTTAATGCAGCAGTACTATTGGATGAGCTTTTGGGAGCCTGGAGCATCTATATTAAAGAGATACCCCATGCATCCCTCTTACCCACAAGCTGGCGCAACATCCACTTCGACCTTCACCCACCATCCCAGTCATAGCCAGAATGTTGGATGAAAGTCTGGGTGTGTGTTTGGAAGCTATGTAGCCTAGACAGGAAGCACTCAGCTATTCAGGTTGTGCAACACAAGACGAAGCAACATGTGATAACCAAGGTGTTGTTGTGCTAGTTAAAAAACACCAGGCATGACTAGTTACATCTCTTTTCAGTAGAATGAATTTAGATTGCTGCAACCAACCAGATATCCAGTTTGCAATGCAAATGTTTAGGCTGCTTCCCTAACGTCATTGTAATCCTTGGATTGCGTTTATGTATTTTATGTTTGTTTTGATATTTCCACGAGGAACTATCTGTGCAGAGTCTCCTGAGCAGAATCTGGTATGCTGTTTCAGGTCATTTCAATTATAACGGGTTTTTTTCCCTCTATATTTGTACTAAGAACTCTCTGGGTATTCAGTGCCCGAGGGTTTGACGGTAGAAACACATGAGGTTTTGAAGCTTGTTTGGCTAAGTGAAGCTGAGGTTAGGCTTAGGGGGATATAATAACTTGAGGCAAAGTGGAGTGACCAATTTTTCCTTAATCCGCATGTGGAGCGAGAGCGTGAGTCACAATTGTGAACACACATAACGTTATTAAAACTCAATCTGTCGACAGGGCCAGAGACGTTTACTTCCTGAACATGTTCACACAACCACAGACACACTCACCTCGCTTTTGATCATTACTATGAATTGAAAAAATATATCTTTTCAAGTTAACAAGATTGTCAAAAAGGTTAGGTGCTGCAGAAATATTATAATTGGTGTCAAAAAATATACATTTCAAGGATTTTACTGAGTTACAGGTCCCATGTGGTTCAGTTGGAGCATGGCCTCTTGTAACGCCGAGGTTGTGGGTTCGATTCCCACGGGGGACCAGTACAAACAAATAGTACAAACAAACAAATCAAAATGTATGCACTCACTACTGTAAGTCACTCTGGATGAGACTGTCTACGTAAATGTAAAAGAATCACACCCACTTGGAAGTCAGCCAATCAGAATGAGTTATTCCTGACAAAAGGGCTTTATTACAGACAGAATCACTCCTCAGTTTTGTCAGCTGTCCGAGTGGCTGGTCTCAGACGATCCCGCATGTGAAGAAGCCGGGTGTGGAGATCCTGAGCTGGCATGGTCACACGTGGTCTGAAGGTGTGAGGACGGTTGGACATACTGCCAAATTCTCTAAAACAGCGTTGGGGGCGGCTTATGATAGAGAAATAAAAATATAATTCTCTGGCGACAGCTATGGTGGACATTCCTGCAGTCAGCATGCAAATTGCACAATGCCTCAAAACTTGAGACATATGTGGCATTGTTTTGTGTGACAAAACTGCACATTTTAGAGTGGCCTTTTATTGTCCCCAGCACAAGGTGTACCTGTGTAATGATCATGCTGTTTAATCAGCTTCTCGATATGCCACACCTGTCAGGTGGATGGATTATCTTGGCAAAGGAGAAATGCTCACTAACAGGGATGTGGAGAAATGCTCACTAACAGGGATGTGGAGAAATGCTCACTAACAGGGATGTAAATACATTTATGCACAAAATTGGAGAGAAATAAGCTTTTTGTGCTCATGGAACATTTTGAGAGATCTTTTATTTCAGCTCATGAAACATGAGACCAACACTATACATGTTGTGTTTATATTTTTGTTTCGTATAATTAGACACTGAATAACCATGTGAATAACAGTATTCCGATTCATAATGATAACTTCACTTACAATATTTTCCCGATTACTGTGTCCTTCGAGGCATCCCTTTTCCTTAAATTGTATGGCCCAGTTTAGCAAACAGACTTTGAATAATGATCATTTGACAGCTCATTTCATACTACCCAACACCAGCAGGCCTGTCACTTTCCCACTTTCACCCAGTTATACAGATGACGGTGGCAGACAGAACACATGCCCTGTTGATGCCCTGATGGTGCCCAGGTGGTGCCCAGGTGGTCAAAGCCAGACCTCACAGAGACAAGCAAAACAAGAGCAGAACCATCCTTCAGAACCATCCTTCATTACATGAGCAGAGTATATGATTCGCATAGTGTGTACACATAATTTAAAAGGAAAATAACAACGTGAGTTTACTGTGTAATAAACTGTCAATGTACGTGTTTCCGCAGTCTCCGGTTGTGACTTCGCCTTGTTTGACGAGGCAACTAAATGAGTTCATTTGAAATTGGTGTCATCAAATTATTTTGGCAGAGGATAATGAAGACACATCGGACATAATTATATATTTTTTAATTGGTCTGCGTTTATTAATTTATCATTTAGAAAAATACCGGGGTAGATTTTTTTACCTTTAAAATATCAGAACTGCGTTTGATGTGTTTTATATAACGCAGTGTCCTTGTTTTGGTAAAAGTGTCTCAATTACCTAAGCAGAAATGATCTGTGTTGTCCTGTTAACGTCAGATAACCTCTCTTTTCATTTAGCTGTGTTGCGGCATCGATTATGAACTGAGATAGATCACAGCACCACAAGCATGAGTAATGAAAAAAAGAACTCCATTCTTATTGGTTTGTCTTTTCAAGGTTAAAGGACACTCTTGAATGAGGTACTGTTCATCGAAGCAGTAGTGGATGATAGCATCGTGGTCACCTAGGCTCACTCAGGACTAGCTATATCCTTTGATACTGTGGCTCGACAGTGCTGAGGGAAGAAGTATTTTGTGACTTCAGGGCACATTAAGAACCAAATCAACATGGCTGCTGGGCCTGAAATGGGTGAGAAAGGGAGGGGGGGGGTCACCTAAATGAAATTGGCAAGGCAGGTGTGCAGCACATGGCAGTGGGCTCCTCTATAAAGACATCTGCTGATTACACGGTGTGCGGAGGCCTGGTAGAAAGGAGAGGAGGCTGGCAGTGAATTGTGTAAAGAGATTGAGACCACACGACAGCCAGCTGAAAGATCAGCACACGATCCCACACAGCCAGGCGCTCAGAGCATGAAGCCATGAAGACGTGAAGCGGAAAGTTTCCTTCACTCTATTTTACCCAAGAGAAACCTGGCTGCCCAGGGTGGCAGAAAACTATTAGGGCCTGAAACCCAGTGTTTTCTACCTTGGTTTAGGCCTTCTAGCATGTGGCAGGCACACAAGAACATCCACCACACCACATAGGTTGGATTGAATTATCCTAGTTGTCATTTTCTTTTCTACTCTGGTGAAAAGGAACGGTCTGTGTGTGTACCTACAGTAGATGTTGTGTGATCCCCTCCCAAGATAGAGGCATCTTGGTGAATGTCAGTCTTGCATCTGAATGACATGTGGATAGATGGACAGTCCTGCCTGCGTGTCTCTGCCTGTGGGGGTTTGATTTGGTTGCCGTGCGGCTGGTGAAGGCGGAGGCCTGTTTCCGGTGGCCCACGTGTGGCTGTGCAGTGGCTTGTGGGAAACCTCGGGGAGAGACATCGTGTCTCCATGATGCAGACACCTGCCCATAGGACACAGCAGGGGGGTCGCCCTGGCCTTGTACAGGACCCAGAGGCGTCCACTTCACAGAGGTTAGAGAGAAAGCTGAGAGATGCCGCCCACGCCATTCTGCCACGCTACGCCTAGCCTAGTTTTCTATTACAAACCAATGTCAACCTTCACCTCCATCCGGCAGTCACATCTTCTTACACCACAAAGTTTAGGCGATATGGAAATGTTCACGTATAATAAAAAAGCATGGACAGAGAAAGTGTATTCATTGTTATAGCTTCTCAGAAAGATTTCGTTTTGACTAAAGTATTGGTTTGTTATAACGGTTCTCAACTGGAAAATGTTAAATAACTGATAATCAGTTAAATAACTGATAAATAACTAATAATAATCTGATGCAAACACAATCCACTGTTATTCCAAAATATGGTTCTAGTGTAATAGGAGTGTAATAGGTGTAACAGTATGACTCTTAAAGCTCATTATGCACATATGTAGCAAGAGACAACAAAGAAGAAAGGATATGTGCTGCAAGGAAACACTGAATTGGGGATTAAAAGAACAACTTGATTTGACATCTCTAGGAGTTGAAGTCAAGAGGTTGCGTGAGGTGTCCAAATGATTCTGCCTTTGGTCCGTATCTTCACTGCAACATAACGTGTGAGTAATGCACGACGGCTTCGATTCCATGCGTTTCCCTCGATAATAACCTACAGTATTGAGTGATGGATAGACAGATTCAGATTGAGCACGTGCCTCCAAAAATATTATAGGTTACTTTACCTCAATGGGTCTGTCAGAGCTTCAGATTTCTGTGTTCAATCCCAACTTACTTTTCAAGGCAACATTCGTCAGTAGTTCTGACTGGAAGGATAGGAATATTGTACTGCCATCTTTGATTTGGGCAACCGGCATCCTTATAAAATGATCTTGCGTCAGCCGATAAAGGCTGAACGTTGTCATTGCAGATTGAATTCCATCTTATTAATTAAGGCAAGGCTTACATTAAGCGAAATCCTTACAAAGACGACATGTTTAGGTTTACGTTTCTTCAGAACATCTAAAGGGCATCTGTTTCTGCCTCTGTTCCAGCGCATGTGTCCGTCTGATCATGTTTAGTTAATGTGCCTGATGTCTGTTCTTCCTAAGCCTCCCTTCTCCTCCTGACCTTTCACCTAAGCCCCCTCTCTCTCTTTGTTGTGCAGGTTGGAGTCCCCTTACCGACGCCCACACAGCCACATACCACGCTCCGCCGTGCAGACACCCAGGCACAGGTAAGTCTGGCCCAGGTGCACCCCACAGTGCCCCTGTCCCTCACGGGCTCACCCCCCGGTCCTCAGGTCAGACCCGGGGCTCAGCATGCAGATGCAGCAGGTCACAGAGGTGCCCTGACAGGCCCCGACACCCCAGAGATGGTTCTCCAGGCTTGCATGCAGAGGAGTGTTTGAAGTGGGTCTGAGCAGGGCTATGTTACTATGCCTTTAATTAGCTCCAGCAGCTGCTGCTTCCTGGTTGAAGGACCCCGGCACACTCCACCACTCCACTGTCTCCCTAATGTCTTACAGGTGACTGTCAGACACACGTCAGCCTACCAGCCATGCTGGACTTAGCTGTCTAACCCGCTCTCACTTAGATTTTACTCTGTCAAAAGGCGGACTGCATAGCTACACGATGTTGCTGAGACGAGTTGCTCCCTAACATAATCCCGCTTTGTTTTGTTTAGCGAGAAACAAAATAGTGGACGCTCACAACTCTAGCTCAGTAACCAGAGCCAGGGTAAAATTATGCAAATATGTCTCCCATCACCCACTATATTCTTCTAGTTGTTCTTTTTATCACTCTTTAGAAACATTAACAGGTCTGAAGAAAAGGTAAAAAGCAGGGAGAGCTTTCTTCTGATGACAGTAAATGTTCCACTCTGCGTTGCTTGTCTGTGTTTTACGCTCTGACAGAGTTCCTAACTGTTGGAAATTGCCCTTTGAGAACTGACAGCTGGAAATTGATCTCAGATTAGAAGCAAGCACCTCTCTCTCTCCCTGCTCTCCTTTGTCACTCCCAAGTTGGCAGATCACTCCTTAAAAACTCTACCAGAGATTTTTTTTTAAAAGAGAGAGACTTCACAGTTGGCTTTGGAATACTAATACCCTGGACTCATTATATTAATGGGGTCCAGATTCCCATCATTGAGCATGCACCAATACCCTTTGAGTTTGCCGGGGTTAGAGGGTGCCCAGTACTTTGAAAGCCCTGACCTGCATATTGAACGCGTTTTAATAGAACCCATTGGAGGCTCCTGGTAGGATATGCAGTAACACCTCGCCTTTACGTTCCTGCACCCTCTCCGTGTGATCTCATCAGATAGCCGCTTCAGTCTCGGATATGACCCGGTCCCAGGGGGAGGGATGTGCAGGCAAGGCAAATTAGACCAGCTGTGTCTGTATCTCAGCCGAGGCCATTCTTTCCAGGAGACGTGAGTCCTTAAGAGGTGCAGTGCTTTGAAGTGGAAAGGTGCCCGGTGTAAGACTCTGAAAAAGGAGGTTTTGGGAGAGATTCGTTGGGATTCCCTTCAGGGAACAGCGGGGGAGTCTGGCCTCTCGTTGGTCAATCGTGCATACAGTGCTGATTTAATTACACTGCTGTCGGACGGTCATTGAACACCTACTGTACAGACCAGGGGGACTCCGTATATATGGCCGTTGTGACTGTCATCGCCCATTCAACGTGAAGACACCAAGCCAAATCAACCCACAATAAGGGGTGAGCGTCAAGAATGCAGACAGGGGTTCATAAAGAGGGATCTATGGGCAACAATGGTGGAAACCCTGGTAGCAGAGAAAAGAGCATCTACATTGTTTTTATTGGTAATGCACTGTGTGCCCATGATGCACAAAGAATCCATAACACAAATTATAAAAGATAGATTTAGAAAAAATGATTATGAACGTGTACATTTTGCATATGTGCCCAACAGCTGAAAGATGTATCGATAGAAAAGCAATGAAGGCTGCATGCTCCTTTGCTTAACAAAGACTACTAATAAGCCACCCATAGGCGCATTGCAACCAGAAATGCTGATGTTAGATTAAGAAAAGGGTAGAAACATTTGATAACTCTCTTCGTCTGCAATGAAGATATCACAATTTGAAAGTGCTTGAGCATTCAGTGATTCTGTTATTGATAGAAGCATTAGGCAACAGCAAGCTCAGAAGCATTCCGGCTATTTCTCGCGAGGAGGCTAAAAGCACATTACAATATAATGATTATCTCCCTCTGATTCTGTGGTGTCACTATGTCGACCTGAGATACTATTGAGCACCGTCAAATAGAAAAGCATCCCTCACAACGAAAGAAGATTATCCATAGCCGGGGAATGAGGTGGCGGGTTTCTTTGTCCTGGCAGGCTGAAATATCCTTAAAACACCCCGTAATAAGACAAGCAGCAGGCATACGCCACAGACAGACAGACAATGAGATAGTAGAGTGACTACGCCAGAGACAGTGAAAAGAAGGGCTCCATCTGGAGATTACAGTGAACAAACAGAAATCCTTTGAGGGTAAAAATGGCTGACTCAGGAAGCCAAGCACTAGCAGAATGAGTCACGTATCCAACTACGACATCCCCTATCTGTAAGCATCTGTATTACACAGACAGAAAACAGCACCATACTATAGGACCCTTATAGGAAATCATGTTCAGCTGCTAGGATTTGATGATCATACCCCATTCTTGACAGTAACGATTTCATAAAGCCTTCGATTTTTTGGCTCGATCACTATGGCTGCAACATTGCTGGAGCTCTGTTACTCATGGGTGATCCTAAAAGCAGTCTGCACTGCTGTAGTGGCTGATACACGCCTCGCACTCTAAAGTGTGGCGGTAATTTATCCTCTCCCAAGCTCCCATTATCTTGATGTGATTCACACAGTGACAAGAGTCCATCTCCTGGGTATTGGGCAACAAAGAGGGGGGGGGGGGGGTTACAAGGCAGATAGAGATCACACGACTACATGACCTGACGGTCTATTCCACAGTACACTCTTCCTCTCCTCCCTACCACACACACACACTGTGACACAGGTGCACAAGCATGCATACAAAAACATCCCTTAAGCACACCACAGCTCTCTTTCATCGTAACTAGAGTGCAAAGGCGCATTACTTGCTCTGGTCTCCTGCTTTCTTAAGGTTATAGTCTATTCTGTTTGTTTCAGTGTGTTTAATGAGCTCGCCGGGATTCTGAGTGAAGACATAAGAATCTATAGGGACCCATGGTAGTCCATGACCACGTACATCCTCCTTCTAGAGAATACAACTAAAACTCTCAGAATATCATAAATATATTTGTGAGAAAAGTTTTCAAACATTGCTCATCTTTTAATGTAGTTTCATGTGATGTGGGCTGTGTTCAATCATTCTACAAATGAAAATAAAACATCTCTTGAGGTTTGCTGCCAATGTGAGCAGAGTTTTTTTCTCTCCACTGGTTTTCACAGAAAGAGAGACTCATAAGCTCTTCAAAGATGAGTATTATTTAGAGACTACAATTCATTTGGCAGCTCATATTTTCTGTTCTCAAAGAGCTCAAGCTAGTTTGAGACATACTGTGGGTTGTTTTCATCAGAAGAGAAGAGAAAGAATTTGGCTTGGTCCGAGAACCCACATTCCCCACCCCCTTTTCAAAGATGGACCTTTTTTAATCTCCTAGTGGTCTAGCACATTAGTGTGGTGACTATGTGCTTCACAGGTGGGAGTCTGCCTCCATCAAATAAGCCAGTTCACTAAGGACGGGATTTGGCGCTGTTATTTTTCTATTAGGGAAGAATTATGCTAAGCCTTCAGAAGCCATCTTTGTGTTGCTATGGCAGCCCATATTTCCTGCCGGGTTGTGACCTTGAATGACTACAGTGCAAAGCCAAGTAGCACCGAGACCCTTTGAGGATTAGAAATGTGGACCTCATAGTTATGCAAAACACCTCAGATATGATTGAACCTTGAAAGGCTGAATGACAAGTTTATTGAGATCGCCGCTCTTTTCTTCTGATCATTGTCAGTCGAACGTTCCCAATCACTTGGTATCCGTTGATCTGCAGCTTTTCCACTTGCCTTTGTCTAAGTCAGATCTCTCTGCCAGGAATTTGGTGGGCTTTTCATTTATCCAGACACCAAATAGCCTTATACTTCATATTAATCCGTTGTGTCGTTATGTAATAAGATGAATCACGTGATTATGTTGATGCAAATTTTTAAAAAATGTAAAAGCCTAACATCTGATGGTATATCCATCACTTTGCTCAATAAAACATCTGCATTTCAATGGATAATTCCTCTCACGCAGAGATTATAGTGCATGCTGGTTACTGTGGCCTTAAAGCGCTCTGGTTTATAGCTTTAAATTATTAATAGTTCAAAAGTATTTAATCAATACTACTATACTGAGGGAACGTGCAAAGATCACCCCCCAAATCAATTGACATGAGTTTTTTTTTTTTTACTGTTTTACTCTAACTTTGAATCTAAACGTTGGTTTTGATGTGTAGCCTACACAGCTGGAATGTTAATCAACTGTGATATTCATTGAAAGTTTGTACATTTCTTGTAATTTTCACTAGTGTTTTCAGGCCAGCCTTCAAAGTCTCAAATGTATTTTCAAGAGAGATGTGTAGACAGCAACTGAAAGCTAACACAGGGATGGGGCTTTGAACATAGGAGACTGATACTATTGTGGTCACAAAGCACAACAGGAGACTACTTTGAAGAGGAAAGGGCTTTGGGTATCAGATTTCATCTTGGAAATAGTGTCAGAATACAAGCTCAAGTATTAGACCTGTTGAAACGGCATATTAGGACTAGAGAAACCCGGGTTGAGTTTAGAGCCACTTCCTTGACTGCTCCCAACTGAAGATTGAGAAAGGTCAAGACTAACTTCAGAGTTTAAACCCAGGATTAGATAGAACACTATGTTTTATCGTAGGTTTAGTTGCCCCTCTCAACCCATCAGGATTCAGATGGGAAAGGGGACTTGCTATGCAAAGAACAACTTGACAATTTAGAGTTTTTACAAAATAAAGTGTTGCTATCAGAGCAAAATCTTGCCGTTGGCTTGAGAATTTATCAGTTTCAAGATCAAGCTGTGTCCTTGTCAGTTGATGGGTCTGTAGAAGACGTTACACTTTCAAACTATGTCTATGCCTTGTCAATGTGGATGCTTCTGGAGTAGAAATAAACTCAACACTAGCCACTCTCACCAACATGATTTTGACAAATACTTGTCAGTTACCCATCTCCTCTAGCAACTTAATCAATCTCCGAGGTCCCAAGGAAGTAGGACTGTGAGTATAGATCTCTGTGTTTTTGTTCCTCAACCTTCTGCTATGAAATAGTTCTAGTCTTTTGTGTCAGTGTTCGGTTTTGACAAAAGTGACATTCACATATTGGGTTGTTCTGTTGTCACAGTCGTGCCTGGCTTAAAGTGCTCTCCATGTGAGGTTTAGTCCTCTTTGATGTCAGGGTCTCCAGAGATCCGGTTTGAGCATGCTATCTGCTTCAACAGTTCTCTCCCGGCCTCTCATGCGGAGAGTGACACAGGAACTGCCAGAGCAGGGATTGACTCTTTCATTTCCTACCAACTACAAATGAAGGATGCTTAGAAAGTAAATTCAGGGGGTGCCAAGCACATTGCAATATTCTGTTGCAACTACTGAAGAAACGGTTGTTTATCATTAGGCTACAGTCTAAGCTTAACATTCTGTTTAATCAATGCTCTGTGGCAACATCCACCACATCCAAACTCAGAGAGCAACATTAACACGAACATAATTATTTTTCCAAGCAAATCTCAAATGTGTCATAAATGAATAGTTAATGATGTAATCACTAACTGTTATGCACCAAAAGTGCCATATTCTAATAAAAACAAAGATGTCAAACTCAAAATAACAGAGGTCATGCTATTCCAAACTCTGAAAGTGAATCAAGCTCATCTGTTCCCATGTCACAAGGATATAATTAGAGAATCCATGAAGAGAGAAAAAAAATCCATATACTGTCGATTTATTCATTGAAATTGAAAGAAATATGGGCTAGTAGTTGAACTATTTAATTTACACGAACGTCACAATTTGCCATTTACTCCTCCACTCATTAGACAACGTGCATCTTAACTGGAATGTACAATTTCATTGAGAAAAGGCTTGATGAATAATGATCTGGTAATCGTGTTTTATGCCTGTAAAGGCGGGAACACGTCCCTCGCGCCGGTTCACCTGAGATGCAACCTGAGCGCCACGTGACACTCGGGATTAGCGGCGATTAAAGAAGAATTCTCCAATGTACCGTATGAATTTACCTGACAGTGCCAAAATAATCATCCACCCTTCGTGAAATACGTAATTAAGGGAACCCCAAAGACAGACATCTGAAATGGAGTGAAGTGTATTTAAAAATTGCTGTGAGTCAAACTAGGGAATTTCTCTTATTTATAAAAAATAATTAAACGAATGATTGATTGTAGGCTAAATAAAGGATTGCGGACAGTTTTGTCCATACGTGATTGAAGGTGAAATATTTGTTTGGTGTGCTATTATTTCAAACTGGAAAGGGCCGGGTTTTTGCTTTGGTTAAATAGTTTGCAATATATTTCACATTCCTTCCAATGTCAGTCCTTCGCCAGTTCAGGCTATGTAACATTGTCACGTTTTCATTTAGGCTAAATAACAGTTCAATTGTTGTTGCCTTTTAGGGGGAGGGAGATATTTATGTTAAATAATTAAGCAATGAATCCGTTTGTAGAAACGACATGCTTTAATATCATGTAACAGCAAGCGGTTTTACCTTTGTAACCCAAATTGTGAGTCATACAAAAACGGATATGATATCACATGTGTAGCCTATATACGTTATAGGCGAAACTTAGAGAAAGACAGAGCCATGTACCAGAAGTGCTCCAATTGGGGTCTACCCTCACATGGCGGGTTATATGCAACTATCAATATTTACACTGTTCAAGGAACAAATTCAGTTAAAGGTCACAGTTTCGATTGGCCATGTTATATCCTCTTAGAAAAAAAGATTCTGGATAGAAGCAAAAAGCTTGCTTCATCTGTGGCACCCCTTAAGGTTCTAAATAGAACATACATTTTTTTTCCATATAGAACCCCAAGGGATCCCGTATAGAACCTCAGCCATTGTTGGTTCATTGAAGAAAAACCCCCGGGGTTCTGATGAAATAACCCTACATAACGGTTCTATATAGAACCTATAGGGGTGCCACATGAAGCAACCAATAGAAGCTTTTTGGTTCTATCCAGAACCTTTTTAAGAGTATACTGTAATGTCTGCCATCAGTGGGCTATGGAAGAAAGACATTTGAGGTGAATTTGTGTGTTTACATTTAGATAATCATACAGTGACGTCTTGCAGGTGTCATAAAGTTCTGCATTTGATTGGAGCAGACATTGTGCTTTTTCAACCTGTTGAGACATTATAGGCCTAATAAAATAATGCCATATTTTGAGATAGCTAAATATTGTTTTGTTAGAACATGAACAAATGTACCTCGTATGACCCATTGTTTTCCATCCAATTCAACATTTGTTATAATTGGCTATTTAAGGACTAACTCCTATTTATTATTTTATTTTGTTATTGGATTTCCTATATTGGCAATTTTGCAGACCCATAATGTTTAATAGCCAATAGTCCGATGGCTAATTTCATATAGTGTAATGATTTCTAAGACGGACAGCCTTTTCTTAATTCAAGAATATTAAAAGCTGAACTATGAAAACAAAACAAAAAAGCTTTGCGGTTATGGTTTATCATACCAAATTCCAGATTGAAATAATTGCTGACCCACTACAAAGGCCAGTAAGTGCTGTGGAAATAATGTAGGCCTTGGCCTAGGCTAAACCCCTACTGAACGCAACTTGTAGACTAAACGAAACCTAAAATATTTCAGATTGTTACGTTTGTGTGATTTTAATTAGATACGACAATTTATCCCACAAAAGTTTTCTGTGACAAATTGGAATATTGTGCTAATTTACAGTAGCCAACATTTGTCACACACTTCAGAAATCAGAGATTGATGTTTTGATGATTGCACTGCACACAATTTATAGCCTATTTTATTCACAATTAAAATATGCAAAACATCTCTTCTTCATAGTAGCATATTACGAAATAGTGCGTCTATTTATCTCGAAGTTGGAAAATTGTGTTATTCTCTTAAATTATTAATTGACACCGTAAAATAGGCCATAGCCTAGCCTAGCTTGCTGACTGCATTCACAGGTGTGTTTTGGTGGACATGGCTCGTCCCTCGGGGGTGAAACTGTTTAGGACACTTTAGAATATACCAAAATAAAGTTACAATGGGATTGATTCAAAGCTCCTGAAATGTTCTCCACATATCGCCCAGAAAAGGTCCCTTTTCAACTCTTCGGCATTTATGTCCGGTGAAAAAAAAAGATGAGGCCTTCCTCTATCCCGTGTAAACACGGCCCTATGCATTGTGTAAATTACGTGGATTAGCCCCCCCCCCTTTGTTGCCAGAACACTGGACCTCAGTGTACACACAGGGACTGATTGATTCAATCCTCCTCCAAAGACATTTGGCCTTAACTCTCACTGACAAAGTTAAGGAAGTGTTACATCCATTCACTATTTAAATAACTAACATTTCAACCGGAAATAGGTCGTCGGAAAGTAGGCCTACCTGTCATTGTTGAATATCAGTTGTTTTCGGTGTTTGGAAAAATATGATTGTGATGTGGATACAAACGTGACTTCTGATTTCACCTTTGAAACTTCGTCAAAGTAGAACGGTATGAAACACTGCATACATTTTGTTTTGTACCGAGAAATTGTAATGACCTTATGTCAAGGTAATTTCCTGGTTTGGCCCCGGAAAGGACTTTACCTTATTTTCTATCATTTCAATTTCAATTAGTTGAATTGTTCACAATAATATTATTTAGGGTATTACAGCATAGGAGCCGTGTGTATAATTATATTGAGCAGGGAAACAACAGTTGAACAATTATTATTAGTGTCCAATGCAATAACAATGTCAATACTGAATAGAAGGGGGGTCGAATAATACATAGGCTAGTAGGATCTAATGCATAAGAGATGGCAAATTGTTTCCCGAAATTGGTTCGAGGGTTATGAGTGTGAATGTTTTCTCAGGTGACTCTGATTAAGTGTGTGTGTGTGTGTGTGTGTGTGTGTGTGTGTGTGTGTGTGTGTGTGTGTGTGTGTGTGTGTGTGTGTGTGTGTGTGTGTGTGTGTGTGTGCGCGCGCGCCGTCTAGGTGAAAAGTCTATCGATGTGCCCTTGAGCAAAGCACTTAACCCTAATTGCTCCTGTAAGTCACTCTGGTTAAGAGCTTCAGCTAAATGACTCAACTGTAACTGTGGGTTTTCCTATTTTAGTTGACATTTTATTGAATAATAGTCTACAGTCAGATATTAAACGTTTTAAAAGATTTTAACGCCTAATAACTTATTTATTTTGTTTATGCCATAGCCTAAACCTAAAGACGAACATGTATTTGTTTGATTGATGGCTCACTAAAAGTGAACGATACAAATTTCAGAGTCCCGATTATTCTATTTCTTTATAGACCATTTCTAAAATATGTGCGCCTAAATTGAGTTAAAAGCGTAATATTTATTCTTTTTGAAAAGACGACATGAAATTACCCCTCATGAATAAAACAAGTCAAATATTAAACTAGGGACTGGATAAATGATGTAAATGTGTCAGAAGTGTGTTCTCAAATTGGGATCTTGTACAGAGTAAAGTTTCCTTTTTAGTTGTACATTTTCTCGCACCTGACACTAACCTTACCTAAAACATCATTTTTGTTTGCTATGAATGTACACAGGTTGTCACACGCCTTGTATTAAATGACCAAATCTGGAGGGAAATTAACCACTTTTTATCCTCAAATCCGTATGTTTCTGTAGTCTAATTTAACTTCACATTCTTATCATCACAATTTTTTATACTTTCCCGAAACATGTGTTTCGGTTGCCTAGTTGCTTCTATAGTGGTCTGAAAAGATTGTGACAGAAAATGATTGAAACGCAGCAAGGCTCTGATCAATTAATTTGTGATAGGATATCACAATTAGTGAAAGTATGTCTAATAAATGACTCATTAGTTCATTTCGTATCCTTTTATGTGGATGATTTGAAACCAACTTAGAATACCGTGACACGATTTTGTGTGGATAGGCTAGCAAGATGATATGATGGCAAAATAAGCTAGAATGTTTACTTGAATGAGATATGTATTCTAATGTGTTGAATATTCTATTCTAAATAGGTTGTTCGGCATTGTATAGTTATTACCAATGTAAACAAATAGCAGACCAAGTGATTTAAACAGGGATAAACTCAACAGCTCGTTTTCTTCACCTGTCGCATCCAACTTCCCCCCTCATTGATGTAAAATGTAAAGGGATAAACGATTGTCTGTCATTCAATCTTTTGACAAACTCGTAGTTCACCCCTTTTGTCAAGTCAAAATACAAACGACCCTGTAAAAAAATGTAACTTTTATCGAAATAAGGCTATTTGAAAGTCAAAAGGCAATATCCTAAAGGTCTCATTGTGAAATCGTCTGAATTTGGATAGTGGGTTGAAATTGTTATCGAAGCGTGAATAGGTAAATTAAAATATAGAAAAGGTAGAAAACAATTTGCTGTAAGTTAATGGAATAGTTTTACAGAAGAAAGTCTTGCCTTGACGAAAGTTGACAGAAACATTGCATGTGGTGTTTGTTTTGCGGGCTATGGGAACGAATTACACATTAAATCAGTTTTTTCCCGATCCTGCGCACCTGTGATGTATTGAGAACTTGACTTCAGGTGTGCAAAAGTTGATCTGCGCAAAGAAGACAGACCATGGTTCTTTATATTTAACGAATTTGAATTGATTTTTACAAAAATAATCATTTTTGTGCTTATTTTCAAGTAATTTATCAGCCATGTTGTTCGATGCAGGAATCCAATGCGCAAAACGAATCCGATCATGTCTGTCGCAATTTGAAGCCCATATAATGTTGAAATTTAGGCCTGTTGCTAGAAAAAGGTACTTCTTTGTAAACCTCTCTCTTACCTGTCAATTGTCAATCCAACTGAAATAATGCTGTACCCCTCCTTTATGATTAAATGTGTGTTTTGTTATGGTCTGATTTGTAAAAATATATTGATCTATAAATTGATCTATAGTATAATCGTAAACCAGAATGCATTGATATGGTGACCAACATAACACAGTGTTGATATTCATTAAATATTTTCAATTAATTAAATTATGTTGATGCATATCGTCATATTTTACAAAGTAGCCTATTATGAGTAATTCCTTTATTTAGTCTCTGTGTCTGTTAGTCTTTCAGTCAGCAGACCCCATGCAGGCATAGCTTGAACTTGAAAACAATGTATTTAAATCAGCTGCAGTCATAAAACCATCAAAACTGCTCAAATTAAGGACAATGGTATATTTTAGCTGCTATTTGAATAACAAGACACGTGTTTTGCCGTGTTGTATGGTGCAGTGAATCGTAATGAATCGTCTAAAATGGATCCTGGATGGACTCATGTTCATCATTAGGGGTTCACTCATACAACTCACTGCCAAGATCAATTTACCATATTTGAAAAGGTAAATGCACCACAAAACCCAGAAAAGATGCACCAAGAGCAACATCTATCAATACTTTTTCCTTTTGAAAGTGTGACCTGATGTACTTGTATGATCCTGTCTTTGTTTTGTCTAGTCCCTGCTGCAGACGGTGTTAATTGGGCTGTATTTGACTTTGTGTGCAGGACGAGCCAACGGAACATCTGACCATGAAGTTTGCCAGGCTGTGGATTCTCCAGCCCTGCAACCACAGAAAGTCATTCTCCATCCATATTAAAGGTATATAAAGATTGTCAACATTTTTCTTGTCAAATGCACATCATATGTCATGGTGGTACTGGGCAAAAGAAAAGTGCATAATAAAATAGAAGAGAAAATCAATCCATTTGTATTTTTTATTTTTTATTTAACCAGGTAGGCCAGTTGAGAACAAGTTCTCATTTACAACTGCGACCTGGCCAAGATAGAGCAAAGCAGTGCAACACATACAACAACACAGAGTTACACATGGGATAAAGAAACGTACAGTCAATAACACAATAGAAAAGTCTATATACAGTATGTGCAAACGTAGTAAGATAAGGGAGATAAGGCAATAAATAGGCCATAGTGGCAAAATAATTACAACTTAGCAATTAAACACTGGAGTGATAGATGTGCAGAAGATGAATGTGCAAGTAGAGATACTGGGGTGCAAAGGAGCAAAAAAATAAATAATGGGGATGAGGTAGTTGGATGGGCTATTTACAGATGGGCTATGTGCAGGTGCAATGATCGATAAGTTGCTCTGACAGCTGATGCGTAAAGTTAGTGAGGGAGATATGAGTCTCCAGCTTCAGTGATTTTTGCAATTTGTTCCGGTCATTGGCAGCAGAGACCTGGAAGGAAAGTCGGCCAAAGGAGGAATGGCTTTGGGGATGACCAGTGAAATATACCTGTTGGAACACGTGCTTCGGGTGGGTGCTGCTATGGTGACCAGTGAGCTGAGATAAGGTGGGGCTTTACCTAGCAAAGACTTATAGATGACCTGGAGCCAGTGGGTTTGGCGACGAATATGAAGCGAGGGCCAGCCAACGAGACCATAGTGGTGGGTAGTATATGGGGCTTTGATGACAAAATGGATGACACTGTGATAGACTACATCCAATTTGCTGAGTAGAGTGTTGGAGGCTATTTTGTAAATGACATCGCCGAAGTCAAGGATCTGAAGAATAGTCAGTTTTACGAGGGTATGTTTGGCAGCATGCGTGAAGGATGCTTTGTTGTGAAATAGGAAGCTGATTCTAGATTTAACTTTGGATCGGAGATGCTTAGTGTGAGTCTGGAAGGAGAGTTTACAGTCTAACCAGCCACCTAGGTATTTGTAGTTGTCCACATATTCTAAGTCAGAACCGTCCAGAGTAGTGATGCTAGAAGGGTGGGTATGGGCAGCAATCGGTTGAAGAGCATGCACTTAGTTTTGCTTGCATTGAAGAGCAGTTGGAGGCCACGGAAGGACTGTTGTATGGCATTGAATCTCGTCTGGAGGTTTGTTAACACAGTGTCCAAAGAAGGGCCAGAAGTATACAGAATGGTGTCGTCTGCGTAGAGGTGTATCCGAGAATCACCAGCAGCAAGAGCAACTTCATTGATGTATACAGAGAAAAGAGTATGCCCGAGAATTGAACCCTGAGGCACCCTCCATAGAGACTGCTGAACTCTATCTGAGAATTAGTTGGCGAACCAGGCGAGGCAGTTATTTGAGAAACCAAGGCTGTTGAGTCTGCCGATAAGAATGTGGTGATTGACAGAGTCGAAAGCCTTGGCCAGGTCGATGAATACGGCTGCACAGTATTGTCTTTTATCGATGGTGGCTATGATATCGTTTAGAATACCAATACCAATGTCAGGTCAACCAATGGGTGAGAGAGATTGTTACAGAGGAGATGGTAGAGCATACAGTGTACTTCCCTGTTGATAATTGTTACAGTTTTTTTTCCTCCATTGATGTTTTGAGATTGGACTGTAGCTCGAATAGTACTTTAGCACATAGGGTTCACCAATTGGTGGCACCTCGTTAGTCAGTATGTGTTCCACCTGTGCTGGTTGGTCCATCTCGTTAGTTGGAATGGGGTTTCCATCTGTGCTGGCACAGGTGATATTTAAGAGCGGCTGGCCCAATCCTCCAGTTGTCTTGAGAGATGTGGAGGGTCAACACCTTTAGTTGGCTCTCCCTGTTTGATTTCTAGAAAGACAATCTTTTATCTGTTCTTCCCTGTTTTTGTTTTGCTCCACTTTTTAGTTTGCTTCCTGTCTTTAAGTTTGGTGTGGGTTTCTCTTTTGTTTGCCTATTAGTGGGTGCTCATGGTGGGTGTTTTTTAGGTCCCAGTTCTTGTTGCCAGTCAACTTTCAGTGGACACCCCCATGAGTGTCTTTCAGAACCACTCCTAAAACCCCACCTGTTTCGTTTTGGTTGTTGTCAGTGACTCTTTGTTAGTTCCTCCTTCTGTTTGAGTGACATTTTTGGTTTTATAGTCTGTGGAATGTAACAAGAATACAGTGTACAGGTGCATGTACCTTATAAAGGTGAGAGAGAGACTCTAAAGGTCATCTGGGCAGAAGGAGGACCCTGGTTGTAGTAGAGAAAGGTTGGAGCAGAAGGGAAAGCGAGCAGACCATAGCATTTAAAAAAAAGCCCCCTTTTCTCCACAATTGGTAGTAGTTACAGTCTTGTCTCATCGCTGCAACTCCCGTATGTACTCGGGAGAGGCGAAGGTCGAGAGCCACGCGTCCTCCAAAACACAACCCAACCACACTGTCCATCCAACCCGGAAGCCAGCCGCACCAATGTGTCGGAGGAAACACCATACACCTGGCGACCTGATCAGCGTTCACTGCGCCCAGGCCCGCCACATGAGTCGCTAGTGCACAATGGGACAAGGACATCCCTGCCGGCGAAACCCTCCCTAACAGGGACGACGCTAGGCCAATTGTGCCCCATGGGCCTCCCGGTCGCGGCCGGCAGCGACAGAGCCTGGACTCAAACCCAGGATCTCTGGTGGCACAGCTTAGACCACTGTGCCACCCGGGAGGCCGCGACGATAGCATTATGATTGGGATGAGAGTAGAGACTCATCTTATATAAAATAGGGATTGTAGAGCAGGACTCCTCTGACAGCAACACTTGAGTCATCCTACAGGGGAGGAATAAAATAAAATGACATTGTATCAGACAGGGGATTGTAGGCTTCAGCATAGTACTTACCATTGCAAAATCCCTACGTGCAAAAATGTTATATTTAAAGTGTCAAGTAGTTCATAACTGCTTGAACTTACAAACTTCTTACACAGTAATTCTATACATATTTAGATCCATTAACACAGGACCAATTTAAAGCCAAAGGTGCCTGCAGGGAGGAAGTCATTAAATTGGGACTATACTGACCTATTAAAGACATTGAGAGGGGCAATATTAGTAGAGTAGAGAGGGGTAATATGAGTAGAGTAGAGAGGGGTAATATTAGTAGAGTAGAGAGGGGTAATATTAGTAGAGTAGAGAGGGGCAATATTAGTAGAGTAGAGAGGGGTAATATTAGTAGAGTAGAGAGGGGTAATATTAGTAGAGTAGAGAGGGGTAATATTAGTAGAGTAGAGAGGGGCAATATTAGTAGAGTAGAGAGGGGTAATATGAGTAGAGTAGAGAGGGGTAATATTAGTAGAGTAGAGAGGGGTAATATTAGTAGAGTAGAGAGGGGTAATATTAGTAGAGTAGAGAGGGGTAATATTAGTAGAGTAGAGAGGGGTAATATTAGTAGAGTAGAGGGGAGTAATATTAGTAGAGTAGAGAGGGGTAATATTAGTAGAGTAGAGAGGGGTAATATTAGTAGAGTAGAGAGGGGTAATATTAGTAGAGTAGAGAGGGGTAATATTAGTAGAGTAGAGAGGGGTAATATTAGTAGAGTAGAGAGGGGTAATATTAGTAGAGAGAGAGGGGTAATATTAGTAGAGTAGAGAGGGGTAATATTAGTAGAGTAGAGAGGGGTAATATTAGTAGAGTAGAGTAGAGAGGGGTAATATGAGTAGAGTAGAGAGGGGTAATATTAGTAGAGTAGAGAGGGGTAATATGATAGAGTTAGTAGAGTAGAGAGGGGTAATATTAGTATAGAGAGGGGTTATTAGCAGAGTAGAGAGGGGTAATATTAGTAGATTAGAGAGGGGTAATATTAGTAGAGTAGAGAGGGGTAATATTAGTAGAGTAGAGAGGGGTAATATTAGTAGATTATAGAGGGGTAATATTAGTAGAGTAGAGAGGGGTAATATTAGTAGAGTAGAGAGGGGTAATATTAGTAGAGTAGAGAGGGGTAATATTAGTAGAGTAGAGAGGGGTAATATTAGTAGAGTAGAGAGGGGTAATATTAGTAGAGTAGAGAGGGGTAATATTAGTAGAGTAGAGAGGGGTAATATTCTTAGCCTGTTTACAAAGAGCTAACACTGAATAGGTAGAATGAGAAAGACCGGTGAAGATGATGAGCGTGAGAAGACAGGGTAACCTTTCGGCAATGTGAGGTAGTGTCGTCCTAATGTCAGTGAAGCCAAGGTGAGGAGGCAGATAGGATAGACAGGAACAACTGGCCTGACACAGACCAGGTGGATTCATATGCCTTCATACAAAGAGCAAGATAGGAAGATGACCCCATTGTCACATTGTATAGTTCATATTCCAAACCACTGGTTATCAATCTATAAGCATGTGTGTCCAAGTGTTTATGTGTGTGTGACCCCTGTGTTGAGGGAGCCACGTCCCTTGAACACACCAGGCTCCCTTCTAGCAGGAGCAAGTTAACATTCTACTATATTCTCTCCCCCCTCCCTTTCCTTTTGTCCTAAGAGGGCAATTAAGGAAACAAACGTTTTCCCCCAGATTAGCTGACTGCCAGCTTTGCATACTAATGTAATGCCAAGTGGTTACAAATAGTGAGTGCTCTAATTACCGCCACTGTTTTCAATCAGAAATTGCTCGATTTCCCAGGATGAGGTCTCCATGGCTGGAGAAAAAAAAACACAACCTGACAGAAGCTATAGACAATCATCATCTGTGTGTGTGTGTGTGTGTGCGTGTGTGTGTGCGTGTGTGTGTGTGTGTGTGTGTGTGTCCGTGTGTGACTGTGTGAGGGTGTGTGTGTGTGTGTGTGTGTGTGTGTGTGTGTGTGTGTGTGTGTGTGTGTGTGTGTGTGTGTGTGTGTGTGTGTGTGTGTGTGTGTGTGTGTGTGTGTGTGTGTGTGTGTGTGTGTGTGTGTGTGTGTGTGTGTGTGTGTGTGTGTGTGTATGCAAATAATCTCATCTGCCTTTCTCTGTGTGTGCAGCTCAGCCCTCTCCATCACTGGTGCCCCTGACAACACAGGAAATGGATCCCACCCGACGGCAGATTCAGCCTCCACACTGTTTATCACCACAATTATCCCCCATTCATTCACAGGCTTATAAGGTAAACTGCCATTCAGTGATGTGAAACCACAGGTCTGGACTGGCAATTTGATGTAATTGTGCCGCTGTGATCATCTGTAGTAGGAGCTAGGCACCTCATTTACTGTGGCATTCTATTGGAGGGAGAAAATTAGAACGAATGAGTCTTTGATTTTTGGAGAGGGACAATGGTGTAGTATAATGTGGCTGAGATCAAACAGAATGGAGGTAGATGTAGAAAGGGGCAGCCTGCTGGATGCATCGACCAAGCCCAGGGAGCGGAGGGGGGACATCCTCCCACTACCATGGCCATGGGGAGCTGCAGAGACGGCACAGAGCACTGTGAACCCGGTGACAAGGACATGTTCCCTGGCTGGGCCTGAGAGTGGGTCTGGGTCCCCCCAAAGGACACGCACACAGGACCCGTCCAGGACCCCATCCGCTGGCCTTAACTGACCTTTAGCTAATGGAGGTCTGGCCTCTGATCAATGCACTGAGAGACTGGCGGAAACCATCTTGCCTTTTCTTTCTGAGAGAGGGGGTGGAAGGGGCAAGGGGGACAAAGGCGACAGAATTGGACGGAGCCAGGAGCCAACATGGGGCCATCGACCCTGCCACTCTCCCATCCTGTGGGTGATATCTGTGCCAGCAGGCCTGGGGATGGTAATGTCACTCTGCCCTGCCACTGAGGAAGGACGGCCAACCCCTCTGTCTCTGTCTCTATGCTGTAGGGAGCGAAAGTCAGTGCAGATCCACTTGTGAATGTCAGATTAATGTATAATAATGGCTATTATGGCTTTGTGGTTGAATGTGAATCAGCTTTATCAGTAGGCTATACGGCAATTAAGAATCTTATGAAAAACCAAATGTTTACGACAAGTTTATGGCCAATTCTGCAGTGAAATTTTGCGTTGAAACTCTCTTTAGTTGTCCTCATAGGATAACCCTTTTTGGTTCCAGGTATAACCCTTTTGGGTTCCATGTAGAACCCTCTGGGGTTTGGGATGAGTTGGACCTCAGAGTGAAAGTATAGCAGCCAACAAGTGCTCAGCATATGTGAGAACTCCTTCAAGACTGTTGGAAAAGCATTAAATAAAGAAAAACCCTTGAATGAGTAGGTGTGTCCAAACTTTTGACTGGTATTGTACATGGAACCCCAAAGCGGTTCTATCTGGAACCAAAAAGGGTCCATGAAAGGGCTCCCCTATGAGTACAGCCGAATAAAAAACACTTTACGGTTCTCTGTACGAGCCAGATGGTTCACTACTGTACCTTTCATCATAGTAGCCTCTGAGGCACATCCCACATTAGCATAGAACAACAAATGAATAACAGCCTTTGTATCGTAATGAGATACACACTTCCTTACAATGATGCAAAGCAATTCATATGACCAACTGCAGATAAATCACATTCCATATGGAGAGGGACAAAAGCTCAGAGATAGATTTGGCACGGATTGCTCTTTTTATTTTCATTATCATTAACAGCAATGTGATACTCAAACCTCCTGTGACCTTTTCAAAGTATGCTCTATTCTCATAAGAGCCACTCATTAGGACAAGCAGAAGGAAAAGTGCAGAGAGAGAGAGAGAGAGAGAAAGCTTGAAAGTGCACAGAGTACAGTCCGAAAATGACATTCTAAACATGATTATCATATTGCTGATGTGCTTTTATATGGTGCTCCTCAATGCACATTCCTAAAATTGGAAATGCATAAAGATGTCATGCGGTCACTGCGGGGCCAGCGGTAGGGCATACTGTCTGTGTGTGATTACTATGCAGTTACACTTAGGCCCGCTGACGGACCGACTGAGGAGGATACGAGGCAATCTGAGCGGGGCATGTCTGGCCTATGACAGGCTCAACTTGCTAGCGTTTCCTCCTTATCGGGAGCTGGGGATGACAAGACTAATTGAAAAGCTCCTTTGTTTTCTTCCTCACATATAAATGGATTACAGTCTTTGGTCCTATGTTTACTCAATGAGATCTGACACTAGAGTGGAGGGATAGGTCCACTCCCAATTCTATCCCACACACCTGGCCCGATTCTGCCCAATTCCATACTAACAATCAGCGCCTCAGTCTCCATCTCCCACCCTCCTGTGTCTCTTATCTAGCAGGCCAGTAAACTCACAAATCCCATCATACTATATACTGTACACATCTTAAAGGGATACTTTATGCTAGCAGATAACCATAGACTTCCGGTCATTGCGCTAACGCTAGGTAACATTGGCTCACGAAACTACCTCGAACGTCCTTCATACTGGACACAGAGACATAAAAATGGTATCCACTAATTCTTCTGACTCTGGGCAAGTAGATAAAGGGCCCCTTTGGCAAAATCCTGAAGTAGCCTTTTAATATATTTATAGGTGTGGTTATATGGTGTTGGGGGGGCTGACACCCTTGGTCAGGGACTTACGGGGTGTGCAGGGGAGCGAGGAGAGAGATGCAGAGAGAACCCCGTGGACCCACTGAGTGGCGTGGCAGACTCCCCAGCCTCCTGCTAGGATTTGTTGGAATGTGAGAGAGGAGGATTTTAGCGCCAGGCCAGAGCCATGCAGACTTCATGCCATCTGTCTCCCCATCCGTCCTCCCTTTGCCAAACTCATCAGACCTTTTTTTCTCTCCTTTTCATCCCTTGTTCACAAGACTAGGGGACATACTGGGATCTGCTAACGCACTGGAGGAAAGAATGGAGGGAAGAAATGGAAGAAGAGCTCAATAAACAAATGAATATGTATTCATGGAGTTGATGTACTGACATCCTGTACGATATACAGTATCTGTGACAGAGAAACTGAGTCTTCATGTTGTATCAAAGTTTAATGACCATAAAACACTTCCAAGAGTCAGTAAAGTCAGTCAGTAAAGTCTAACACTGTAATGAAGTCATCAATGTCAAAAATGTGTTTATTTTAATAACAATGACCCATACATATTTAACTTCCATTGTCCTTCAAGAATGGCTGAATATTTTCTTGTGGTGTACCTGGGTAGGACTGTGTGGTAGTGGCACACCGTACATTATCCTGCATGAGTTAGTGAAAACAAAAGTCTGTTGTGATTCCAACTCATGCATTTTGTTATGGCAGAAACATGTCAGATTCATTATCACAACTGTTAATATGGTGTCATATCTGCCCTTCCGTTTATTGACGACCCAATAAACGGTATCATAAATAACAGTATGTTGTTGATGTGTTCATTTGAACCAGTAATGAAGTGAGGAAAACAGCCAGCTACCAACCTTCAATGACCAGGTCCACTTCACATCCACCAATCCCTGAAAACAAACATTTTCCAACATGAAGGTTTTGACCACAGATGACACAAACACATTCCAAACAACCACTCAATCACTGCCACGTTGAGGAGGGCTCAGGATCAGGATTCAACTGGCATAATGAAATCATAAACAGATCCCCTCATCAAATGGCTCTGTGAGTCGTGTGGTGGTCTGATGGGGTTGACCCCTCACCCTCTCCCTGTGGGTGGTGGCTGGGGAGGGGGGCATGGGAGATCACACGACAGCCCTGTTCGTGCTCCATGTCCACACAGACTGGCCTGTTCAGAGAGGGTGGAGGGGTGGAAGTGTACCCCCTCGTCCGAAAGAGAGCACCAGGTGGCAGGGATGTGGGCAGGGGGCTTTTGATGCTGACCCCTGGTCTCTGGGCTGGGATGGCCCTAGTCATTGATCCAGCCAGGGGAGGGAGGGGAGCCAGGTGCCCCTTGTGGGGCTTGGAATGAGCTGCCACAGTCTGGACGTGGAGGAGAGGAATCTGGGCCACACTGGTCCCAGTCACGCCGCTAGCCCGAGCCCCAGTGTTAACTGACTATAACATTGTTGACCGGGTGATGGACTAAGGGCTTGATTCAAGCCGTATCGCCGAAGTTGAGAGCTATAGCGTGATTTAAGTTTAAATGCAATGTTCCCGCGCTTGTGGAGACTGCATTCACAGTAAACTTTGCATATGTCAGCTCAATCGGAAATTACTTTCACATTGTAAGTGCGATATAACGCTGAACTTCGGCGAAACGGATTGAATCGAGACCTTACATTGGCAGCAATAGGGTAAATATATACATACATATATATATTATTATTTTTTAATTTTACCCCATTTCTCCACAATTTTTCATGTTATCTATTCGGTAGTTACAGTCTTGTCTCATCGCTGCAACTCCAGTACGGACTCGGGAGAGGCGAAGGTCGAGAGCCATGCGTCCTCCAAAACACAACCCAACCAAGCCGCACTGCTTCTTTGACACAATGCCCACTTAACCCGGAAGCCAGCCGCACCAATGTGTTGGAGGAAACACCATACACCTGGTGACTGTGACAACGTGCACTGCGCCCTGCGCATAGGAGTCGCTAGTGCACGATGGGACAAGGATATCCCCTCCGGCCAAACCCTCCTGATAACCTGGACGACGCGGGGCCAATTGTGTGCCCCATGGGTCTCCCAGTCACAACATTGCCTGAACTCGAACCCAGAATCTCTAGTGGCACAGCTAGCACTGCGATGCAGTGCCTTAGACCACTGCGCCACTCGGGAGGCCCTAAAATATGTATTTTTAACTAGTGTCGATGCATGGATTCTTTGATTGGAAACGTTTCTAATTTAAATGGGGTGATTGTTGAATATAACAGAAAGTAATGCAAGGTAACACACTGAAAAATGAATGTTGAGTGGTGGTGACTGACAGCCGTGTTAGGTACCCAACCAGATTAAAACAGGAGACACAGACAGAGCAGAATTCCTCACCATTGTCAGGGGTGTAATAACAACATCAGCCGCTACATGAATAAGAGGAAAAAACAAACACGTTTTTTAAAGTGTGATCATTGAGTGTATTATTTTGGTGTGGTGTTAAATCTGAATTTCACTCGAGTGTTGTATAAAATGCATGACTGGAATAAATAAGAGTTAGAGCAAGCCAGTGAGAAATCATTGTTACAAATGTGAGCACCATTACAAATCCATGCATAATGCTTACTGTGGTGTAGCTAGTCTCTTTCATTCATAATGAGATGATGTCCTGCTGAAGTAGCTGGAAGAAGACATTACCTTGAAATCTGCCAGCATTCCCAACACTGTGTCTGTGTCTGGGCCAGATATTTAGCACTTACTGCTGCACACACACACACACGTGCACACACTCACGCACACAGGGAAATGAACGTGCACATACACACACACACAAAAGACATGATATTTAGCACTTACTGGTGTAGGTGCTCTCTGAGAGATCATTGTCCAGATATTTAGCGCTTGCCCATGTAAGAGAGACATATGATATTTAGTGCTTACTGGTGTAGGAGAGACCCGGATATTTAGAGCTTACTGGTTTAGGAGAGACCTGGATATTTAGCTCTTACTGGTGTAAGACAGACCTGGATTTGTAGAGCTTACTAGTGAAGGAGAGACCCGGAAATTTAGCACTTACTGGTGCAGGAGAGACCCAGATATTTAGTGCTTACTGGTGCAGGAGAGACCCAGATATTTAGTGCTAACTGGTGCAGGAGAGACCCAGATATTTAGCTCTTACTGGTGCAGGAGAGACCCAGATATTTAGCTCTTACTGGTGCAGGAGACCCGGCCACGGCTGTATAAACAACAGATATGCTGGTGTAGCTGGTGATGCATAGACCTATAGTTGAAGTCGGAAGTTTACATACACTAAGGTTGGAGTCATTAAAACTAGTTTTTTGGCCTAGCGTCGTCCGGGTTAGGGAGGGTTTGGCACCTTGTCTCATCGCGCACCAGCGACTCCTGTGGCGGGCTGGGCGCAGTGAGCGCTAACCAAGGTTGCCAGGTGCACGGTGTTTCCTCCGACACATTGGTGTGGCTGGCTTCCGGGTTGGATGCGCGCTGTGTAAAGAAGCAGTGCGGCTTGGGTTGTTTATCGGGTTGTGGGGTTGTGTATCGGAGGACGCATTACTTTCAACCTTCGTCTCTCCCGAGCCCGTACGGGAGTTGTAGCGATGAGACAAGATAGTAGCTACTAAAACAATTGGATACCACAAAATTGGGGAGAAAAAGGGGTAAAATTCAACAACAAAAAAGATTTTTTTAAAAACGTGTTTTTCAACCACTCCACACATTTCTTGTTAACAAGCTATAGCTTTGGCAAGTCAGTTAGGACATCTACTTTGTGCATGACACAAGTAATTTTTCCAACAATTGTTTACAGACAGAATATTTCACTTATAATTCACAATATCACGATTCCAGTGGGTCAGAAGTTTACATACACTAAGTTGACTGTGCCTTTAAAGAGCTTGGAAAATTCCAAAATAATATCATGGCTTTAGAAGCTTCTGATAGGCTAATTGACATCATTTGAGTCAATTGGAGGTGTACCTGTGGATGTATTTCAAGGCATACCTTCAAACTCTGTGCCTCTTTGCTTGACATCATGGAAAAATCAAAAGAAATCAGCCAACACATCAGAAAAAAATTGTAGACCTCCACAAGTCTGGTTCATCCTTGGGAGCAATTTCCAAATGCCTGAAGGTACCACGTTCATCTGTACAAACAATAGTATGCAAGTATAAACACCATGGGACCACGCAGCTGTCATACTGCTCAGGAAGGAGACACGTTCTGTCTCCTAGAGATGAATGTACTTTGGTGCGAAAAGTGCAAATAAATCCCAGAACAACAGCAAAGGACCTTGTGAAGATGCTGGAGGAAACGGGTACAAAAGTATCTATATCCACAGTAAAACGAGTCCTATATCGACATAACCTGAAAGGTCGCTCAGAAAGGAAGAAGCCACTGCTCCAAAAACCGCCATAAAAAAGCCAGACTACGGTTTGCAACTGCACGTGGGGACAAAGATCATACTTTGTGGAGAAATGTCCTCTGGTCCGATGAAACAAAAATACAACTGTTTGGCCATAATGACCATCGTTATGTTTGGAGAAAAAAGGGGGATGCTTGCAAGCCAAAGAACACCATCCCAACCGTGAAGCACGGGGGTGGCAGCATCATGTTTTGGGGGTGCTTTGCTGCAGGAGGGACTGGTGCACTTCACAAAATAGATGGTGTCATGAGAAAGGAAAATTATGTGGATATATTGAAGCAACATCTCAAGACATCAGTCAGGAAGTTAAAGCTTGGTCGCAAATGGGTCTTCCAAATGGACAATGACCCCAAGCATACTTCCAAAGTTGTGGCAAAATGGCTTAAGGACAACAAAGTCAAGGTATTGGAGTGGCCATCACAAGCCCTGACCTCAATCCCATAGAAGATTTGTGGGCAGAACTGAAAAAGCGTGTGCGAGCAAGGAGGCCTACAAACCTGACTCAGTTACACCAGCTCTGTCAGAAGGAATGGGCCAAATTCACCCAAATTATTGTGGGAAGCTTGTGGAAGGCTACCCGAAACATTTGACACAAGTTAAACAATTTCAAGGCAATGCTAATAAATACTAATTGAGTGTATGTACACTTCTGACCAATTGGGAATGTGATGAAAGAAATAAAAGCTGAAATAAATAATTATCTCTACTATCATTTCACATTCTTAAAATAAAGTGGTGATCCTAACTGACCTAAAACAGGGAATTTTTACTAGGATTAAATGTCAGGAATTGTTAAAAACTGAGTTTAAAGGTATTTGGCTAAGGTGTATGTAAACATCCAACTTCAATTGTACATGCATACCACATGATTAATACTCAGTATAAACAACAACAACAAGATTTGGCAAAGATTTTATTCATTTTGCACCTATTATCAGATTACCGAGCACATTCACTGGAAAGAAACATTTCTCATTTGATGTTGCAATTTCTCTTTTTCCGCCTCATAAACCATGAATCCTGAATTTGCCAATATTGCACTAATACTCCTTTAAAAAATGAAGACGGATGGTAGTAAGACATCTTTCTCTTTCTCTCTGCCCCCGACGCCAGGCAATTATCCTAATCTACCTTCCTCCTCTGCTCCTGCTCTCCTCTCCTCCAACGCATCACGCTGCTATGGACCACCTCTGTGCCTTCATTATCAGCTTTGGGAGTGTCTAATGGCTTGGCTCTCTCACGGCGCAGTCAGATGGAGGAGAGAGAGAATGCTGCTGAGGAAGAGAGACAGAGGGACTGGGGAGCAAGAGGGGGAGGGGGGGGAGAAACAGCACTGTAGGGAGACAGCACTAAAAGTTAACATCTCAATCACTCGGGACAATACTGCCAGAGTCTGTTAGCTTTAGCTTTTCAGATGTCACCCTGAAGACGAATGGCGGTGGGACGAGGTTGTCTGTCACATTGCAATGTCAAAGAGGTGGTGAGGGAAGGACACTTTAGAGGAGGAGACAGATTGTGTGGTGTGTGTGTGTGTGGGAGGGGGGGTTCTTCGATTCCTGTGGGGACCTAAAATCCTCAAAAGTCCCCACAAGGATAGTAAAACAAGGAAAATTCTCCCTCTTGGGGACATTTCCCACGTCCCTATGAGGACAACGGCTATTTTAGCTTAAGGGGTAGGTTTAGGTTTAGGGTTACAATTAGAGTAAGGGGTTAGTGGTTAAGGTTAGGGTTAGGGTTACAATTAGAGTAAGGGGTTAGTGGTTAAGGTTAGGGTTAGGGTTACAATTAGAGTAAGGGGTTAGTGGTTAAGGTTAGGGTTAGGGTTACAATTAGAGTAAGGGGTTAGTGGTTAAGTTTAGGGTAAAGGGAAAATAGGATTTTGAATGGAAATCAATTTTAGGTCCCCATGAGGACAGAAGAACAAAATGTGTGTGTGTGTGTGCCTGTTTGTTTGTGTGACGGGATGGGCCAGCCTTGGGGTGTGTTTAGGGCGACTGGTCATGTTTTGAGACGGGACAAAGCGGCTGGTGCACCACAACATACAACATACAACCTTGTCTCTTGGAATCAGCAAACCAATTTAACGTACAGAAGGACTGGGGGTGGCAATTCAGTTGCACTTTGGTTTTTTTTAGACAAAATGACACCCTTGACGGTTGGAAAAATGTTGGGGTCCCTGAACAGATTTCTGCAATACGAAAATAAAACGTGTGACATCAAGACAGACATTTTCAAACCTAGTTCTGAACCCCTAAAGAGAGCAGTGACAAATGGAACCACACCCACACTCCTTCTGCACCGTGTTTTTGCTCACTCCAAAAATGTCATATACTGTGATGTATATATTGTGACATAGAATATATTCTATATGGCACAAACATACATGGACTCATTTCAAGTGTACTGTAACTGTACATTCCATGCTCGGAGGAGTGGCACATATTGAGATGGTCTAACGTGTGTCTCTGCTTCCGTCTAAACATATGATGAGGTACAGTGAATATGGAGGTCTGGCACTACACGGCTTTAGAATGGTACTACAGAGCACTCCATTTAAATGCTAATGTTTAGTAATGTACGTGTTATATGATGTTTACGACATGCACACTTCATGAAAACGCTTTAGTCTACACATAAACGTACCACATGGGCGCTGAAATTACTCCAAATACAGTATTTAATATTCTGTTGAGTTGCCAAATGCTATGTAAATACAGTACATGGTGAGCTGTGCATAGTCTCAGTGTAGAGCCTGGGTACTGTTTGGTCACCAACAAACAATGGGGGCAGTGTTAGCCTAAAAATTGGCAATAACGCAGTATTAGTCAACAGCCTGAGTCAATACACCCCACTGGGCTGCGTGTCCTCCTACAAACACAACCAATTGCTCTAGCAGGCCTCTGCAACTAGATGGAAACATCAATTACAGTAAATTAAACCAAAACAATGAGGAACACTTTCATTTGTTTAATCTCCTGAGCCGTTTTGGATGAAAGCAAGCAATATTGGAGTAAGATAACATTACATAGCCCAACGTTATTACCCCCATCCATCTACCCCCCCCCCCCCCCCCTCCCCAACTTCAAAAAATGTTTTCAATGTCCGGCCCACTTTATGGATGTAGTTGAATTCCAAATAGGCTGCCTCTGAGGGCTGTCCCACGACCCTGAAAACTCTCGGCAGCTCCACTGTTCATCTGGAGAGCTGCAGGCATTCTGAATTTCATAGCTGAGAAAACAGCAACAGCTCCATTGAAACACAAAAAGCTTTACGTGCTTGTGTAGGGGAGGAAAACACACACATTATGTGATTCAAAAACAATTTGATGTCACAATCCTGAGATACGGCCTCTAAATTCTCTATTGGGTCGACTTTAAAGAGGAGGTGAAAACAATGGAGCGAATACAGAGAAACCACAAATGACTAGTCCTCCACTAGCTCTTTTCTAGCTACTGAAACAGTAACTATGCACCAAAACAAAAAGAACTTCAACAAAACACTGTAATGTTTCAATGAGCTGCTTCGCCATGGTCGATTATCAGGGGGGTGGGGGGGTTGGTTGGATGCAGGGGACAGACAGATGAAGATTTGGCTGTTCCAGAAAGCTTTTTTTTGGCGGGGAGGGTTTGGGGGGTGGGGGGTTGGAGTAAATGAAAGGCAAATGCCAGTAGTGCCCACTCAGCTATTTTCCCAGTTAAAATCAAAGGCTCCGCTGGACTGGCCTCTCCGCGGGAAACTTGAAATGGGCCCTGCCTTTGTTTGCTGTTGCTAGGAGACCTGCAGACAGCTGAATGTGTTTGCAGTGGGGCACAAGATCAAAAACATTTCCAATATAAATGTTGTAGACTGCCGTGTATTCCAGGCCTAGGTTTGCAATCTACAGAGGACAATGAAAAAAAGACCAACAAATAAAGATGTCTGTGTGTTGGTCATGGACTAAATTGAGGATTTGCTAGATTTTTGTTGTTGGCAAAGCAAGGTAGTTTAATAGTGACCGGGTTGCATGTTTCTAACACGTGGAAGGGTACACCACTGCTCTTTTCTGTAGTACAAACAGTACGGCATGTGAGCGTCACATATTATGTTACATATTTTGATAATGTTATGGAGCAGTAACATAATGGATTTAAAAATACACAACCATTTTGTATATTGGTTTGGTTAGTCCAATGCTTGCTCTCTCTCTCACACACACACACACACACACACACACACACACACACACACACACACACACACACATCTCCTCGCCCGCAAACAGTGTACCAATCAGGCCCACATCCTGTTTGATATTTATAGGGCTGAAGTTAACCTTAGCCACAATGCTAATTCTAATATTGTTATTGTTTAATGGGCCCCATGATAGTCTGGGTACCTACACATGTCACTGGGTGCTCATTAGCTATTATTAGGCCGACACTCAACTAATGTCCAAATCTGCTGAGCCAGAAATATTATGGGGCCCCTTGATATTTACAATAGTGTCATACACTCTTAGAATGAAAAGGTGCTATCTAGAACCTTAAAAGGGATATTTGGCTGTCCCTATAGGATAATAATTTGAAGAACCCTTTTTGGTTCCAGGTAGATCCCCTTTGAGTTCCATATAGAAACTACCTGGAACCCAAAAGGGTTCTACCTGGAACCAAAAAGGGTTATCCTATGGCGACAGCCAAAGAACACTTTTGGAACCCTTTTTCCTAAGAGTGTAGGGACCTGAATCATACCAATAGATGTGATGGCCTTTGCAGTGGTTTGAAAGTATAGGAGAGTACTCATATTTTCTATGTTCCTGTTGACTTTCCATGGATGGTTATTTATTGTTTTGGTAGGTAAGTAATGTGCCTGTTTGTTTAATGAGAGAGTAACAGTGTGTTCAGTCTGTATGTTGACCAGATCAATGATGAATAAATAGTCCAAGTAAGCCACATCTCTTAAATCCTCTCCTCATCTTCAATTACATAACATCGTTTGGAGCCACTTAACCAACATGCATGATCTTACTTTGCCTGTAGCCATGTCTGAAGGATCAAGTAGTCTCCTTCCTTTCAATTCTTCCAATTAGGAAAGGTATGCCTTGTGCCTAATGGGTAACTTGTGCGTAATGCGCAATCAAATAAGGTAAGACTAGTGTTGCAGTGGCATGTCCCATTTAAACTGATTTGACCCCTCTTGGCTTTCTAACACTACTCAAAGGTCTTAATTTAGTAGGCCTATTAGGAGCCGTGCGTATCTACTCACCCAACATAATAAACAATAAAAGGTCAATGTAATTACGGTGGCCTCGGGTCCAAGAACGAAACCTTTTCGATCTGGTAAGTGTGTAATTAAGTTGTGGTTAAAGACGAATGAGCTAAATTGATATAAAACCTGTGGAATCTACATTATACCTAATGGAACAAATAAAACTGCGATCGCCACGAGAGTGACCTTCATGTCTGGAACGATTAAGATTAGAATCGTGCTGCGTCCGCCTGTTGTTTTCACAAACTTGAGCCAACTGGCACAGCACTGGCGTCCTCTCCCGGCTCCCAGTCTGCGGTGGTGACTGACAACGAGATACCGCATGGCGTGCATAGATGACAGAAATAGTTGCACGCCAAAGGATAGCTGGAAATTCCTGACAAACATCACGCGACCAGTCGTGAAAGTCGTTAAGTAGGCTAGCTATTAGCGTGAAAAATACCTTCTGTAGGGTGAAGGGTCATCCCTGACCCATATGTCCATTCACATTTTAAAACACCTGCAGCATCGTAACTATACCCAGGAAGGCTACACTTCGCCAATTATTTGCTTTGTGAGTAAATGTAGTTTAATGGGGGTGTATTCGGGGGTGTATTCAGAGGTGTATTCCCATCCGGTGCGTCCTTAATGACTAAATGCCGCTCTATAGACACTGTCGCTCGATTTGGTGATCCAATAATAGCGCAGCTGCTAAAGTTTCACCAGACGACAGTACAGAGCGCAGCAAATCAGATTCTACCCTCACGTTGTTTACTTTGCATGCCGACTACCAACTTCAAAGCATTTACTTTAGTCCCAGCCCTCAATGGAGAGAGAGAGAGATGTTACTGGGCTCTCCAGATGCTGCACCCAGGGACCCACCCATAGAAATTAAATAATGTTATTTCTATTATCGTTCTATTTCTGTGGACCCATCCATGTGTGACATCACTCAGAGAGCGTAGGCTACTGTACCAGAGCTGTTTTCAAATCGTACATCAGCAGTCTAATCACACGACAGCCGGTTTCTGCAAAGCCCCTGCCTTAAAATAGGTATTAGCCTTTGGACTAGGAATGTCCTGCCATAAATACATGAACAACAGCAGGATAAAACGAAATGGTACCGTACATTGCGTAAGAGATTTGGATTGTGCACTCTCAGACAATTGAGTGCATTCAATTTCTTGATGAGACAGCACAATTTCAGTTGTTATATTTGTGTGCTGGGTGTAAAAAATTATAACGTCTGAAACCAGGATATGAATTAAATTTAACCAAACATTGTTGTGTCTGTCTCAAAAATGTCCCAGTCTTAAATGAGTAATATTGTGTTTTAAATACACACTTGCTCGGTTACAATAAGGGAATAAGAGAATAGTTTACTGCATGAATGAACATAATCTGTTGTCACAGCACCAGACTAAAACGAGAAAAAGCATGATCATGCGAAAATGACGATGCAACATGGGTATAGCTAAGTAAGATTAAATATAGGTAAATGAACATGCTATTGTTTGTTTATTAATTGTGCAAGACTATATATGAGACATTTAAACCCAACAATGTAAAGGCCTAAAGGTTCACAGGTGGAAGGACTATCAGTGGCTCTTTGTAAATATGAAATATCACGCTCTGGAAGACTTGCACTATTTGTCTATATTATTAAAGATCAACAACAAAAACCAGGGGAAATTAACAGTAAATTAGAAATGTTTAAATTGGGATCCCAAGTGAAGGGATAAACAAATTGTTCTATAACTGTTTTCAATAGACTAAATAATGATCATGAGACAACAATTATTCTGAAAACCCACCGCAACAGACTGTCTTTTTCGCTTGTCACAATATTAGGCTAAACAGGAAAGTAGGCCTAAACTGTTGAAGTTTCAACAAGTCAGTAAAAGTTATCCTTCCTCTCGACCTTGGGGCTAATAGTTGACCTCTTGTTGGATGACTGTTGCCTGAACCCTAGTTCCCCGTGGTGACAATAAAATGCCTTGGTTAGGCGTTGTGAAGCAAAGGTATAGCCTGTGTAAGGAAAAAGATTTAGTAACGGTGAGAAAATGGAATTCTTAGTGTGAGGTCAGAGGGTCAAAGTAACCTTTTACAAGCCCCTGAGGGTGTATGTGGAGACCATCGACACAGAACTATAACAGTCAGGCCTAAATACCATTATCATACCAAAGATGTGTCTTTGTCGTCAATCAATAGGCCTATCAATCACCAATTCCACTTGACAATTATTTGCTTTTATACAATAGTTCATTGGGATCACCAACTTTAGGCTAAACAAACCGTGTTTAATAAATGTCTGTTTGTCTATCCACACCCTATAGGCCTACATCCTTTCATCATTCTTATTTCAGTTGACATAATACATGTCTGTAGGCCTACATGAACTTATTACTAAACTTCAATTTACATGACATCTTTGCCTTACCTTTTTTGTGGCTGGCAACGTGACATTCTTTCTCTGCAGCTCCAAATGTACCATATAAATCAGTATCACAGTTGCCAATGACTAGCCAAGAAGCTTGCAAACTATTCAACGATGCTAGAAACTTTTCCTCTAAAACATATTAGCTAGCTACGCTCTTGAATAATGTAAACAAACCACATTACACTGCTGAATAATGCAGCAATTCGCAAGCATGTGCAGACAATTAAGGGGGTTATTTTCTCGATCCTACAGACATTAAATATAGCTTGCAAGACACAGCTAGCTAGCTATGCTAGCTAGTAACATTACATGTCAAACACATTTCTGATTGTAGCAGCTTGTATTTTTACTGTATGAATGTTGGGCTCAACCAGACAATTCTGTTTACACTGCCCTTCTTTAAGGCATCCACATGCTTCCCACCCGAAACAGTTCGGAACAGATTGTGCATATATTATGCCGACATTTTGTGATGTTTTTGTTCTGTCTTGGGCAATGTTTTTTTCAGCTGTTCTGCACAATTTTATTTTTCTTGAGGCAAGACTGAAGTCAGTAGCTGAAGTCCACGCCCCTTCATCAGTGATTGGTCAACAGCCTTGATTCTTCAATGAAGTGTTTGTTGTCATTCAACGATAGATTACCATTTTTTTCTACACTAAATCAAAATCAAATCAAATCAAATGTATTTGTCACATACACATGGTTAGCAGATGTTAATGCGAGTGTAGCGAAATGCTTGTGCTTCTAGTTCCGACAATGCAGTAATAACCAACAAGTAATCTAACCTAACAATTCCAAAACTACTACCTTATACACACAAGTGTAAAGGGATAAAGAATATGTACATAAAGATATGAATGAGTGATGGTACAGAACGGCATGGTACACTAAACATCTGTTAGATGTAAAATTGCACTACAAAGATCTCCTCTGAGGTATCTTAGATTTATTCTGACTATTTTGAGGAAGCTAGCTAATACTGGCTAAAGCAAAGGTATTTTAATTAAGGGAGTATGTGAGCAGACTCGTTCGATTAGCCTAGCCTAGGCGCCTGCCGAACCTGGTTGCTAAAATTCGAATAGTTCGCCTAATTTCAATTTATGTGACAAAACAAGCAAGTATAGTGGATATAATCATTTTACGTTCTAAATTGCTGTGAAATATATTTTCCAGAACCAAAAATATTGTACTTTCAGCAGTTTGAAGCTGGTGTACAAAACCGAAAGTAAAAGATGCAAAAACGAAACTTGAGAACGGGAAGTATAGAAATAGCGCACATAGAACAGATCTACCGCTTCTTAGACTTGTTTTCAATGAGAATTACAGATTTATAACACATTTCTACGTGAATTTGGTGGGTAACAGAAAAAGTTACATATTGCAGCTTTAAGTTTTCATTACAGTAATGTCTCTCGAGAATCGATACCATCTCGAGAATCTCTCGAAAATCTCGTCAATGAGAATAGACCGAAGTAAAATTGGTGAGGGCTTACTTAGTCTAACTGTTCTGGCGAACTGGTGAACAAAAAAATAGTTGAATTACAATCAACAGAGATAGGCCTAAACAAAATAGGCCTATAATTATGGTACAGAGCCCTATAAATCTATATAAAAACTGTGAAAGTGACCAGTGCATAATCATCAAGGAGAAAAAAGTATATATTTAAAATGTAGCCTAAGAGAGTTGATCATTTCACATACTTCTAAAAAAAAGTGTTATTAAGGAGGATTTGGTTTGAGATTCCCTTTTCATTATAACTTTAATTTTGATGTGTGTATTTTCTGTAATTTCTGTAATGCAGGGCTCATCTGTAAAATAGACCTTGGTCTCAGTATGACTCCGTGATAAAATAAAACATGTAAACGGTATTATAAAGCGTCAAGACTTGTGGAGACAGAAGGGCGAGGGTGACGTCACAGTCACCCGCCGTGTGTTCGGCGTCTCCAAGTGAAGACTTATCTGCAAAAAGTTTGGACAGACAATGTGGGTGGACAGGGCGTGAAACTACTATCATCATCAGTTTTGAATGAAAGAAAGAAAACATATATTCAACAAAAGGGGAGGCTCATTCCAATTCAGCTGCGTTGTTAGGACAACGAGTACCATCCCTCAGATGATTAGTTCCACTTCAAAAGAATTTACTTTCCGCAGTGAAAACGCCCCCCTTTTGTGTCCTTACATAGGATTTTCACAAGCCAAAAGAAGAATCGTATGTTTAGTCAGTCTGTTTATTTTTTCCTCTGTTCGCACTACAATTGTATTAAATAAATAGAAGACTTATCACAAAGCCCTAGAAGTCTATAAACATGTCCAACTCCCGGCTAAAAAGGTGGCTTGCTCAGACATCATCATAGTCTGCGCCAAAGAATAAAGAAACATGACCTTAATAATACAAAAGGTGTAGGATGGCTGTATAACCACACTCAAAGCCCTTTGGGGGCGATTTTTAAAAGCTCTAAAGATATAATCCACAACTCCACCGACATGCAAAACACGAAAAGTGGAAAATATAGTAGAACGTTTGTTTCAACCCCTTTCATCCCGTAGGTTTAACACTGATTTGATGATAGATTTGGAAAGAGAGGCGCTAGTTGAAAAAAACAGCGCTAGTTACTGGTGAGGTAACTCAGTATGCGTCAGTATGACGAGCATGAACCCCATTTTTGGGGGATTCAAAAACAGAATTTTGTATTATTTTCTCGTAGATTCACTCGGAATGCCATTTCTTAAATCTGAATTTCAAACGTGTTCAATGTTTGGCATGGTAAAATACAATGGTTAAATGTCTATATAAACAAAAACAAATTGATTAAACTAAAAAGGTCATAGTTTCATGGAACAGTGGAGGGCAACAATACAATATGAACTGACCACAGTCAACATATGGGCTGAAAAAGTTAGTCCCTCTTTGTTAAAGGCCCAGTGCAGTCAAAAACGTGATTTATCTGTGTAGTGTATATATATTTCCACGCAATGAGATTGGAATAATACTGTGAAAATTATGATAATTCCCTTTTATTGTAAGAGCTGTTTGAAAAGAATGCCTGAAATTTCAGTTTGTTTTGGTGGGATGGAGTTTTGGCCTGGATGAGGTAATTTACCAGGAGGTAAATAAGTTAAAAGACCAATAAGAAAGAGAGTTACAAACCTCTCTGGCAATAAGAACTAGTTTTCAGTTTTCCCCTCCCCACTCAGACCACTCCCAGAAAGTCCTCCCATACGGAAAAGTCATATTTGTCCATATATGGCCTTATATATCAAAGAACATGTGTCTCATTCAAGGGTTTTTCTTTATTTTTACTATTTTCTACATTTTAGAATAAAATTGAAAATATAAAAACTATGAAATAACACATGGAATCATGTAGTAACCAAAAAGCGTTAAACTAATCTAAATATATTTTAGATTCTTCAAAGTCGCCACCCTTTGCCTTAATGACAACTTTGCAAACTCTTGGCATTCTCTCAACCAGCTTCACCGGGAAGGATTTTCCAACAGTCTTGAAGGAGTTGACACATATGCTGAGCACTTGCTGACTGCTTTTCCTTCACTCTGCGGTCTAACTCCTCCCAAACCATGTCAATTGGGTGGAGGTCGGGTGATTGTGGAGGTCAGGTCATCTGATGCAGCACTCCATCACTCTCCTTCTTGGTTAAATAGCCCTTACACAGCCTGGAGGTGTGTTGGGTCATTGTCCTGTTGAAAAACAACTGATAGTCCCAATAAGTGCAAACCAGATGGATGGCATATCGCTGCAGAATGCTGTGGTAGACATGCTGGCTAAGTGTGCCTGGAATTCTAAATCAGAGACAATGTCACCAGCAAAGCACCTCCACATCTCCTCCTCCATGCTTCACATGGGAACCATAAATACAAAGATCATCCGTTCACCTACTCTGCGTTATACATAGACACAGAGGCGGGAACCAAAAATCTCAAATTTGGAATCATCAGACCAAAGGACATATTTCTAATGGTCTAATCTCCATTGCTCATGTTTCGATGGCCCAAGCAAGTCTCTTCTTATTATTGGTGTCCTTAATTAAGTAGTGGTTTCTTTGCAGTAATTCGAACATGAAGACCTGATTCATGCAGTCTCCTCTGAACAATTGATGTTGAGATGTGTCTGTTACTTGAACTGTGTGAAGCATTTATTTGGGCTGCAATTTCTGAGGCTGATAACTCTAATGAACTTCTCCTCTGCAACAGAGGTAACTCTGGGTCTTCCTTTCCTGTGGCGTTCCTCATGAGAGCCAGTTTCATCATAGCGCTTGATGGTTTTTGCGACTGCACTTGAAGAAACGTTTAAAAATTCTTTACATTTTCCAGATTAACTGACCTTCATGTCTTAAAGTATTGATGGACTGTCATTTCTCTTTGCTTATTTGAGCTGTTCTTGCCATAATATGGACTTGGTCTTTTACCAAATAGGGCTATCTTCTGTATACCAATCCTACCTTGTCACGTCACGACACAACTGATTGGCTCAAACGTATTAAAAAGGAAAGAATTTCCACAAATGTACTTTTAACAAGGCACACCTGTTAATTGAAATGCATTCCAGGTGACTACCTCACGAAGCTGGTTGACAGAATGCCAAGAGTGTGCAAAGCTGTCATCAAGGCAAAGGGTGGCTACTTTGAAGAATCTCAAATATAAAATATAATTACATTTTTTTTGGTTACTATATAATTCCATATGTGTTATTTCATATTTTTGATTTCTTCACAATTTTTTTCAGATGGCATATACATTTAAAAACAATATATACATCTCACACATAGGGATTCATTATTTTCTAATTGCATTTAGTGTTAAGCAACATTATGACTACTTTGTTGTTTCTTGTATCTACTGTAGATGATACTTGCCATCTAATTTTGGAATTAGAATTGAGATAGCGTAGACTATTGTAGTTTTATAATTTGTGATGTACAAGTTTTGAAAATGCACAGAAACCTAAGTATGAACGTTTATTTTCGTACACTATAGTTCTGTTTGCCCATAAGGTTAAAGAATCACATTGTACTTATAAAACATGGTTTAGAGATTGTTGTTGTAATCAATGACTGTATAGGTTGTAATCCACTATTATTTTGGGCAGAGTCCAACAAGGAATTCCATTGGGAATTGTTTATGCCTGTTACCACCAGCAGGAGATGTGGGAGCAGAGGTTTGTCTCCCCTCTCCTCAACAACACTCAAAGAATACGCATTGTTCTCTTAAACAGGTATGTGGTGTAAAACAGCACATTATACACTAAACAGTGCATTCGGAAAGTATTCAGACCCTTGACTTTTTCCACATTTCGTTACCTTACAGCCTTATTCTAAAATTGATTAAATTGTTTGTTTTCCTCATCAGTCTACACACAATGCCACATCATGACAAAGCGAAAACTAGTTTTTTAGAAAGTATAGCAAATGTATTCAAATACATATTTACATAAATGTTCAGACCCTTTTCTATGAGACTCGAAATTGAGCCCAGGTGCATCCTGTTTCCATAGATCATCCTTGATATGTTTCTACAACTTAATTGGAGCCCACCTGTGGTAAATTAAATTGATTGGACATGATTTGGAAAGGCACACATCTGTCTATATAAGGTTCCACAGTTGACAGTGCATGTCAGAGCAAAAAACCAAGAGATGAAGTTGAAGGAATTGTCCGTAGAGCTCAGAGTCAGGATTGTGTCGAGGTACAGATCTGGGGAAGGCTACCAAAAAATTTCTGCAGCATTGAAGATTCCCAAGAACACAGTGGCCTCCATCATTCTTAAATGGAAGAAGTGTGGAACCACCAAGACTCTACCTAGAGCTGGCCACCCAGCCAAACTTAGCAATCGGGGGAGAAGGGCCTTGGTCAGGGAGGTGACCATGAACCCGATGGTCACTCTGACAGAGCTCCAGAATTCCTCTGCGGAGATGGAAGAACCTTCCAGAAGGACAACCATCTCTGCAGCACTCCACCAATCAGGCCTTTATGGTAGTGAAGGCCAGACGAAAGCCACTCCTCAGTAAAAGGCAAATGACAGCTTGCTTGGAGTTTGCCAAAATGCACCTAAAGGAGGACTCTGACCATGAGAAACAAGACTTTCTGGTCTGATGAAACAAAGATTAAACTCTTTGGCCTGAATGCCAAGCTTCACGTCTGGAGAAAACCTGGCACCACCCCTACAGTGAAGAATGGTGGTGGCAGCATCATCCTGTGGGGATGTTTTTCCAGCGGCAGGGACTGGGAGACTAGTCAGGATCGAGGGAAAGATCAACGAAGCAAAGTACAGAGAGATCCTTGATGAAAACCTGTTCCAGAGCGCTCAGGACCTCAGCCTTCCAACAGGACAACGACCCTAAGCACACAGCTAAGACATCGCAGGAGTGGCTTCGGGACAAGTCTCTGAATGTCCTTGAGTGGCCCAGCCAAAGCCCAGACTTGAACTTGATCAAACATCTCTGGAGAGACCTGAAAATAGCTGTGCAGTAATGCTCCCCATCCAACCTGAGTGAGCTTGAGAGGATCTGCAGAGAAGAATGGGAGAAGCTCCCCAAATACAGGTGTGCCAAGCTTGTAGCGTCATACACAAGAAGACTCTACGCTGTAATCGCTGCCAAAGGTGCTTCAACAAAGTACTCAGTAAAGGGTCTGAATACTTATGTAAATGTGATTTTCCCATTTTCTATTATTTATTTTTTTGCAAACATTATTTATAACTACTTATAAAGGCATCATAGAGCATTCATAAAGTGTGCATAAACTCTACTTAGATGCCTCAAACAGGTAGGAAAAGTCATTATAAAGGGTGAGATAAAAGGTCCTTTTATCAGGTGCTTTGCCAAATGGGCAAAAAGATATGTTTTGTTTTAAGTGGGACAATCAAAGGAATGACAAAGTGAAATAACGTCTGATGTGCAAATGAACAGCTTCTTAGTAAAAAGATGGGGGAGGTAATACAAAATGGCTGACTCTTCTTACACTCAACTGATGTGGCATTGAATAGGCCTAAGTCATAGGATAAATGCATTGATTTCCCTTTGAAAGCTGACGGTAAAATAGTTCCTTTTGACATCGAGATGAAATAGTATTGCGTTCTGAATGTACGAAAACGTATTGGCTATAGGTTGCAGTATGATATCCCTTTAATGCACAGACCAAGATCCCACTAATTTACCATGCCTGCATTTTTATACCAGCTTTTTCGTATATCTGAAAGGGGTAGGGGGTAAAAAACATAAAAGTCAAGATTCCTGCATTTTCACAGACCTGTACCATAAATACAGGCATCGGGTCTGTGAATGGTTCTCTGCTTTTTGCAGGTAAATTCATTAACACTTCCATTGTTTAACACTTCCCTAATTTGAACTACAAACAGCCCCCATGGCTAATCAACACCACCCACTCCCCACCCCTCCCAATTTGCCAGTTACCCCCTGATATGTATAAAAGGAGTAAGTGGTGAATAAGGGACTGTTTTAAAGGGGGTCATATAAACATTGCCTTGTATTTTTTACAGGTAACATACCACATCTTCTGTTTGACATGGGTATTACAGTGTAATACGACTCCTCTTCAGTTTCAGAGAGAGAGGACCTATTATGATTCTTTCCATTTAGTTGTAGTCTGGCCACACAGCTGATCCTCTCTTCAGCACCAGTCTTCTACGAGCCCAGCATACCCTCTGTATGGAGCTATAGACAGAGAGACATATACTATCTAGATACCAGAGACTCCGATAGAAAAATCCAAGATCAAAAGTCAGTGACACACTCAGAAATAAATGCAATCATGTTTTAACCTAATGCACAAAGAAATCAAAGCATAGCTATAATATACAATTCCCACATTCCCACTAAAGAAGGAAGAGCCTTCTTGAAAAAAGGACACATTCTTGACTCAAGTGCAACTAATTGCTTCTTTCATCTATCCAATTAAAGGCAGAATTCTAATTCTAGTAGTTTATTTCTAGCTCATCAGGTGCCATAGCCTTTTAATCAGAACAAAAATGTGAGCATTGCATATAAATTATTTCACTGAGGGATGCTTTATGCTATGTACCTGATGATTTAGATCTTCCTCTCACTGTACAGTGTAGGATTCCTCTTGGACTGCTCCGAGGGTTAAATGACAGCTATAGATGAGACGTCAGAGGACGTTGTGACAAAGCTAATCGCTAACTGATAACTCTTTCCATTTAGCTCCATTTAGGTGTGCGTGGGTGTGAGGAGGTTGTTAAAATGGTGTTGAGGATCAATGGGATGTTGACGTTAGAGCAGGGATCTTTCCCAGAAGACCCCAGGATAGGTGCCATCGCACGTTGTCATGTGTGATGTTTGCGAAATGCCTCTCTGAAATCCCTCTGCTCTACATCGAGCAGCTGTGTGTGTGGATACACCTCAGCCAGCACAGTCAGCTCAATTCCCCAGGTCTCCTAGTGATGAAATAACCCAGTTCCAAGAGGTAACCACAGCTCTCAGCCAGGCCCAAATTAGATGCTAATGTTTTAAGCAAGCCACGCTCTCGCCGGTTCTAGAAGGAGGGTATAAATCAACGGTTCTGGAAGGACGGTATGCCTTACCGGTTCTAGAAGGGTATACTTCTACAGTTCTAGAAGGGTATACCTCACCGGTTCTAAAAGGAGGGTAACCTCAATGGTTCTAGAAGGAGGGTATACCTCACTGGTTCTAGAAGGAGGGTATAACTCAACAGTTCAAGAAGGAGGGTATACCTCACTGATTCTAGAATGGTATACCTCACCTGCTTTAGAAGGGTATACCTCAACTGTTTTAGAAGGGTATATCTCACTGGTTCTAGAAAGGTTTACCTCACTGGTTCTAGGAGTGTATACTTCACCGGTTCTAGAAGGATGGTATACCTATCGGTTCTAGGAGTGTATACATCACCGGTTCTAGAAGGGTATAACTCACCGGTTATAGAAGGGTGTACCTCACCGGTTCTAGAAGGATGGTATACCTCACCAGTTCTAGAAGGATGGTATACCTCACCGGTTCTAGAAGGATGGTATACCTCACCGGTTCTAGAATGGTATACCTCACCGGTTCTAGAAGGATGGTATACCTCACCGGTTCTAGAAGGATGGTATACCTCACCAGTTCTAGAAGGATGGTATACCTCACCGGTTCTAGAAGGATGGTATACCTCACCGGTTCTAGAAGGAAGGTAATACCTCACCGGTTTTATGAGGGTATACCTCACCGGTTCTAGAAGGAAGGTAATACCGCACCGGTTTTATGAGGGTATACCTCACTGGTTCTAGAAGGAGGGTATACCTCAAATGCAACTAATAATAGTGCATCTATTGTTCCATCTTGACTTGGAATTACATATGATGTACTTTAAATATAAGATGAAATATATGAGTCAATGGGAACTCTGTGGAGAAAAAAGGAGAACAAAAACCGTATGGAGAAGTAAAACAAAGCGCTTAATATGCTGACTACAGATCTAAGGAATGCAGCAGCTATTACGTAAATTATTTGGGAAGAGTAACGGCACCGAAGATGAATTAACTGAGTTTGTTTTTAAACTGACTGAAAGGAAGTATGTCCTCTCTCAAGCATGCCGGCCTAATTATTTCCAACCCTTACTTGTCTAAATAGGCTTCGTAAACAAAAGTGCCAGTGACTTGAATTGTTCAAAAGAAATCCTCAAAAAGGGAGTGGAATTATCAAAAAACGCTGTTTCATAACTCAATGGGTACTAAATCTTCAGTGTTCACACAGGCGTGATGGAGAATGTAAAACAATCTAAACACGATCGCCTGTTTCAATAATACACAGTTTAATACACAGTTTATACAGAGAGACTCATGCTTTCATTTCAAGCTGGCCTGACTACTGTTATGTTCTCCTGTCTAGTCTACCCAACAAAGCCATTGGTCAACTGCACAACATAAAGATGCAGCACAGGTACTGACTAAGACCAAACTGAGAGCACACATTACACCAGTTTTTAAATCAATCCACGATTGCGCACCCCAATACATGTTCGACACACATTTTAGTTATGTACCCAGTAGGTCCCTGAGGTCCTCTGACACTGGCCTTTTAACTATCCCAAAGCCTAGGACCAAGAGGCATGGAGAGACAGCCTTTAGTTACTATGTCCCCAGACCCTAGAATAGTCTGCTAGAGAACCTGAGGGGAGCCAAAACTGTGGGCATGTTTAACAGGGATCTTGAAAAACATACCTTTTTAGCTGTGCTTTTCATTAGGGTGATTTTTAGTCTTTCAGTTTTTATTATTCTTGTGTTTTATCCTCTGATGTTTGTTGTGTAGTAAATATTTCTGTTTTTTTTAATAGTTTTTTTTTATTTATGTTTTTTTCCTGTGAAGTGCATTGCGTTACATCCATGTCTGAAATGTGCTATATAAATAAAGTTTGGATTGATGTCAGTGGCTTCACTTTGCCTCTGGCATCATGCTCGTATGTGTGTATTAACAATGACCCACGCTGTTACACATATGTATTACTGTGTTTGCCAATTCACTGGTTGATATAACTTCTCTTCAGAGAAGATGTGCAGATCATGTTGCGATGTGTCTTTAAACTAACCATAAGTACAGAAGATACAGAGCGGAGATAGCCGCGGGAAAATTATTTACATTTATTTATTTCACCTTTATTTAACCAGGAAGGCTAGTTAAGAACGCGACCTGGCCAAGATAAAGCAAAGCAGTTCGACACATACAACACAGAGTTACACATGGAATAAACAAAAGTACAGTCAATAATACAGTCGAAAAAGTCTATATACAGCGTGTGCCAATTAATAAGATAAGGGAGGTAAGGCAATAAATATGCCATGGTGGCGAAGTAATTACAATATACCAATTAAACACTGGAGTGATAGATGTGCAGAAGATGGATGTGCAAGTAGAGATACTGGGGTGCAAAGGAGCAAGATAAATAAATACAGTATGGGGATGAGGTAGTTGGATGGGCTATTTACAGATGGGCTATGTACAGGTGCAGTGATCTGTGAGCTGCTCTGACAGCTGGTGCTTAAAGCTAGTGAGGGAGATATGAGTCTCCAGCTTCAGTGATTTTTGAAGTTCGTTCCAGTCATTGGCAGCAGAGAACTGGAAGGAAAGGTGGCCAAAGGAGGAATTGGCTTTGGGGGTGACCAGTGAGATATACCTGCTGGAGCGCGTGCTACGGGTGGGTGCTGCTATGGTGACCAGTGAGCTGAGATAAGGCGGGGCTTTACCTAGCAAAGACTTGTAGATGACCTGGAGCCAGTGGGTTTGGCAACGAGTATGAAGCGAGGGCCAGCCAACGAGAGCGTACAGGTCGCAGTGGTGGGTAGTATATGGTGCTTTGATAACAAAACGGATGGCAGTGTGATAGACTGCATCCAATTTGCATCCAATTTGTTGAGTTGGAAGCTATTTTGTAAATGACATAACCAAAGTCGAGGATCGGTAGGATGGTCAGTTTTACGAGGGTATGTTTGGCAACATGAGTGAAGATGCTTTGTTGCGAAATAGGAAGCTGATGTTTGGGGAGCTGAGCTACAGAAGGTTATATGGGTCTGCTAATACAGGTCTAGTAAAGGCCCAGTGCACTACTTTAGTGATTTTTAAAGGTTTTATTATTTATATACTTTTTAAATTCAGATTTAAAAGTAGCACCACTACTTCCCACGGCTATGGAGGACAATGGTAGGATAGATTCTGTTCTGTCTGTTCTGCGGTAGGAGGTTTCTATAGAAACAATTACATTTGCATTATTCATTGTGCCACAGATTTATTTCTAATGAACACGTCACAATTTACATTAGATTCGGATCTCTCACAACTTCCGTTATGTATCTTTTTCACGAAAATACAATATATACCAAACAACCCCAACCTCAAGGTTATCGTCAAGATTACCAACCACTAAACCTCCCTTCGTGTGACTTGTTAGCTAACCACAATGGGATGCGGCAGTGACTTGATACTGTAAATGTCAAACCAATGGGGATTTTGTACTTCGTCACCGTAAATAAGTTATCTTTTTTGGGGGGGACAAATGAATATTTTGAAACCCCTCCCAGTTACGCAGGCCAATTGCGTAATTCTGTCACTTACATAACAGGGAGAATAACATCTGTCATTCACAATGTCAGTAATGCAGGTTGATGGTAATGTCACAGATATGGGTGTGGAGCTGGGGATGAGTGCTAATTACCACAGCTATATCCCCCTCTAATAACGGGCTAGAGGAGCTCTATGAAATACACTCTGTTCTTCCACGGGGGAATGGATTTTTGAACCTCCACCCAATCAATATCATCTAAAACACAATATTCCCTAGGAGTCAAGATTGAAAAAGACCAAGGCATATATTATGATTTTCTAAGTCATTGGAATGAAGGATATGGGAAAACTTTTCAGCTTTAAAAGTTGTTCATGTTCATGGAAAGTAGAAAAGGGAGGAGAGATCTGTATCATACTGCCTGACTGCATGGAATTGTGATCGACCCAGAAATAGGGACACACCCATAAGGACTCGTGTGCCGTGTCACCTCATGGGAAAATGACTCGGTTTTTTGAACTGGAATGTGCTAGAGAGAACCAGCAGACACTGGAGATCTCATTACCATATCATAGCACATGTCCGATAAAAGGTTACACTACCTTATTGATCGCCCAAAAGATGAAGGGACAGTCCACTCCTTCCCCTCTCTCTCTTCTAAATCCACTAGCTACCTGGCTTCCTCAAAGGAAGACTTTTTACTGCTTACCCTCTCCCATGCCCCCTCATACTCCCTGCCCTGTGGCTACAGATATCCTAAGGCTATCTCCCAAACTTCAGAAGTGCCAAAATGGCACGAGACGACATTGCTAGTTCCGGCCCTCAGCCATTTGCTCTATGCGCGCATCATGATTTAGTGTATTATTTTTGGTGAGGAGTGGACAGATAAAACAACCAAAGGGCCTCTGAGGTTGTTCTAAAACGTCTCAACTGTGCATCATTGGCTTCCCCTTTGAACCTCTCCGTCTCGGGCCTACACTGTAGGGTCAACACCAGACCAAATCCCATTTGTCCTCTCCATTAATGCAACAGCCTGAAACCAACATATCATCACAGTTCCAGAAGCTTGCTCTAACTGTGATTGAAATGGCCCAATGGGAATTCCTTGGTTCTGGTTGCCCCTTCATGCCCTATTCCCCACCCTCCATCTATCACTGTATCCCTGGTGCTCTTGTAACGAGGAGGGGTTAACAGTGAGGTCGCCGAGCCCATGCGTACTTACTGCCTCCTGAACAGTGGCCCCTCAGTTCCTTTGCATGTGTACATATGACGCCAGCAGAAAACCGGCATAGAGCGTCATGTCAAGTACATATTCATTTAGCTGTCAGGTGCCAAGGAGTGTTAGCTCGAGAGCATCAACAGAGATGTGCTCAGCAAATGGATGTACTTCAATGGGGATGTGATCAGAAACGCCATCCTTCCTTCAGATGTCGAGTTCACAGGTTTGATTACACAGCCCCCTCGCGACGCATCCTGCTACAGATAAAATTAAACACCCGCGATTACAAATGGCTTTGAAATACCCTGGACCACGATCAATGTCATCCCTTATTTAAGCTCATCCTCAAAAGATGGAGATTTGAGGATTCATACACAAAGTATTCAAACGCTATATCGCACAGCAGCCACAAATTGTTACTAATGAAATGTGATGGTGTTAAGAGACAGCAAAGACAACAGCCGCTTAAGGTCTCCTGGTGCTGTGTTTGTCAAATCTAAGGGATTCTTCTCTTTGGGCGTTTTGATCAAAGCCTCTTTAACATTCTTTCACAAGTGCTCAACATGCATTCAGTGTAACGTAAATCATTAAGCAATGACATTAAAAAATAACATCTAAGTTCTCATAGATAATAACCAGCCATGATGAAGCGCATATACACGGAAATAGGCAAAGATTTCTGCTCCAATGTGCTGTTTTAAGCATATTCATCTGCCTCTTCACATACATGAAAGCTGCCAGTTGCCCTTGCCAAGAAGTGGAGGACATTAAGGCAAGCGTCCTAGTTGATCTCTGATGACAAGGATCTGGATGAGAGATCATAGGCAAAGCTGTGGTCATCCCCCTGAAAGGATGGCATTTCTCCTCGTGGGTCTTGGGCTTGCTAGATGTTGCCCCATCTTCAAACAGCACTAAAGAAAACCTTAGAGATGTGGATTTTGAAAGATACACAAAGGATTCAGTATGCTTCCCTTCGGAACACACATGCATCCTGTCATGAGAAAACCATTGTCAGCCGTATGGGCAAACTCCTGAGCTGATTGGCTCGAAAGAGACCTTTAAAGCCTTCATTGCTGCCCAGAGACTGACTTATCAAAAAACTGTCCGAAATATCTCTTATGTAAGGCATGGATAATGAATGAAAGAAAAAAAACAGCTTTTTTTAGAACCATCCACAGGGGTTCATTGAAATGCATCAAAAGACAAAAACGCATCAGATACCGAGATGGGCGTGGTCTTTAGCTTCTCCCAGATCCATCTCTCCCATTTTTTTTCCCAACGATAGCCTTTTTTGGGTAAAAGTCTTCTACAAAAAATCTGTGAGCGCTGTATGTTGGGGGGCTTGGGCTTTAGTTGACAGTGGAGCCCCAATTGCGAAGTGTGAATAGAGGGCTGTTTTAATAAGCCTGGTACCGGCTGAGCTACACAGGGGGGCTGGCACCAGAAAACTGCACTGCAGATGAAGATGAGAGAGAAATCCAAGGGATCAGTCTGGCCACATCAGAAGATCAGCGCTCATGGGGATTTCTGATTTCTGATTCTGCATTTCGCTGCGAGAAATATTACGCTTTTACACACTCGGTTGTCATCATTGCATTGTCTTACATAAGAGTCCTGCCACTGCTGGTGTGGTTCGTTTGAACGCTTGTTAATTGTCAAGTTGTCAACGGAACATAGAGGACATGAAACAGATTACCTTGTGAATGTTCTTTGAAAACACGTCCCACAACTCAATGGTACTCTCCACGAGTAACATCTTCCTCTGACACCCGTGTTTCATCCCTCTGATTGCCTACTGCACCACCTGACCTTTTAGAATCCATGTTGGGTTCGTCTTCACCATCACTCTCATCACACACTGTTAGCATCAGAGTTGCGTCTGTGCCAAGCCCCTCTGAGCCCCACGTGCTCCATTTGGAGAGAGATGAACACGACATTGAAATAAAGAAGACGGAGGCACAGCTGCATCCAGTTTATCATGTAAAGGGCTGCAGTTTCCCGTGGCGAGAGGTAAGGACCAGAGAGAACCTCAAATCTGGGCATAGATAAGTGAAACTTCATATATGGTGGGGGGATATAGTGGAGGACACTATAGCTACCACAGGACCACACTGATGAGTATGAAGAGATTAGGGAGCCAGTGTGAAGAAGTCATGGAGGGTAGCCAAGAGCAGAGGGAGAGAGACAGATTAGAGAGAAAGGAGAGGAGACGGCGAAAAAGGAGGGGGAGGGCAGGGATGGATGAAAAGAAACCGAGTTAGGGAGCAACAACACTACTGGCTTGACCTGGAGAAGATGGATCCAATTAAAATCACACTTGGTCGGCCTTATCACCGCCCCCTCGCCATGCTGACGCAGTGCCACACTAGTCGGCCTAGCATGATTTCTATACCATAGCAGTGGGGAGGGGAGTGGGCACATGTGGGGGCCACACGTCCCATGCAGGTTACATAAAATGTCTTAAATGGCGGTTGACGATGACACATCTCGGCCAAAGATCCGGTGTGACAATGCGGCCCACCCTCTGGCACACTGGTGGGAATCTGGCCCTGTATATGAAAACAGAGATCGGCACAGCGGATAGGCTGAGTGTGACGGTGATTCAACGGATTCCAAGGTGAAACCGACATATTCACAGGAATTTGAACGTTACAGCAGCGGAAAAAAGGGTGGCTTATTCTTGTTGCTAGGCAGAGAAGCAAAATAAAGATGGAGGACACTGAACGGCAGACTGGGAAGATAGGGTCCTATCATGCAGTACCAGTGATTAACAGGGGGAGCGGCAGGGGCAGGGGTGTGGTAGGGCTGAGTAGTTATGGAATATTGCCATTGCTTTGTCAGGGAAAATAATATAGAGCTGGATCTGTGAGAGCTTTCTGCACAGATGAATTGTTGGTATTAGGGAAAAGACATCTAATTTCAGGTTGTTCAGCTCTGGCCTTCCTGTGTACACATCATCACTGCGCTTGCATAACACATCAAATGGAGAAATAGATTTCCCCATGCAAACAGAGACATTTTCTAGGGCAGTTATATGCACAATGGGATGACTGTTTTCCACAAAATGTTTTCTGAGAGCAGATTTACTGACTTGGGAGGAAGATAAAAAATAAATCATAGTCATGACATAATGGATGTCAGATAACCTTCACAAGGATAATAGCTGAGGTTTGGATAGGATAATTTTTATGGAGGAAGGAAATATGAAATAACCTCACTAACCTGCAACACGTCTCAGACAGACCATAATCTAATATTGGCAGTATCCAATCAGACAAAGTCCTTAGACAAACATTCAATTTTTTTGTGATATTTGATTGCATGGGCAACAAAAGTAAATTGAACTCAAAATTCTGTTGTTGAAATCTTGGATAAATTGTAAATTGTTGATGACTTTCTGCAACTTCCATCATGTTGATACGTATGTTGAAATATTGAGTTTATTAAAAAAATTGCCTGGCGGGATGTCTCTTCAATCAGACAATCTCAATAACATGAATACATACTAAAATTGTGTGTTTATTCATGACTAATGCCCAGTAATAGTGTTTTATTGTTATTTCATCATTTCAATGTTATTATGTTGCATCAATGTTGCTGTTTGATTTAATTGATTGAACAAAGTCATCGACATACACGGTTCAATTACATACACCGTTCAATTATATACACCGTTCAATTACATACACCGTTTAATTACATACACCGTTCAATTACATACACCGTTCAATTACATACACCGTTCAATTTCACCCAGGTCTTAAAGGTCCAATGCAGCCATTTTTATCTCAATATCAAATATTGACCCAGTCGTTCGTTATAAATGTTCATTTCCATACTGGCTGCCAACGTTCTTATCCCTTGCTTGCTAGTTGGCCAAGTAGCTTAATTTACATTTGTTAAAGCTGTTTTCTAGTGACATTTATTTGGATACATCCATAACAATAAGCTAATGATGCGCAATTTCACCTGGCATAGAAAATGTGCTCTTTCGTCAGGACAATGTTGTTCAGAGGAGCTCGCCAACAACACAGCTAACACAATCACTTCGAATGGAAGCTCAAAAGACAGCAAACTAGATGCATTTAATTTCATATTACCTGTTTTCTATTGACATTTATTTCTATATATTCATAAAAATTATGCCAGCTGATTCATGATTTCGACTGGCTGCCTGTCTGTGTCGTCCCGACTCCGAGTAAATAGGAGTCGGGAGTAAATAGAGTAAATAGGCATTTCAACGTCATAGATTTAACCAGTGGTAACTTGTGGAATAGCGAGTGGCTGGAATGTGGTTTTACACAATCAGCATCCAGGATTAGACCCACCGGTTGTATAATGGTCTGTTAACTAATTTACCGCCTGGTGATGTCACCAGGCAGGCCAAAACTCCATCCCACCAAAACAGGCTGAAATTTGAGGCGGTATTTTCAAACCGCTCTTACACTAAAAGGGCATTATCATCATTTTCACAATTTCACAGAATTAGGCCAACCTCATAGTGTTTAAATATACACTACTGTTCAAAAGTTTGGGGTCACTTATAAATGTACTTGTTTTTGAAAGAAAAGCACATTTTCTGTCCATTAAAATAACATCAAATTGATCAGAAATACAGTGTAGACATTGTTGATGTTGTAAATGACTATTGTAGCTGGAAACGGCAGATTTTTTATGGAATATCTACATAGGCGTACAGAGGCCCATTATCAGCAACCATCACTCCTGTGTTCCAATGGCACGTTGTGTTAGCTAATCCAGGTTTATCATTTTAAAAGGCTCATTGATCATTAGAAAACCCTTTTGCAATTATGTTAACACAGCTGAAAACTGTTGTGCTGATAAAGAAGCAGTAAAACTGGCCTTCTTTAGACTAGTTGAGTATCTGGAGCATCAGCATTTGTGGGTTTGATTACAGGCTCAAAATGGCCAGAAACAAAGAACTTTCTTCTGAAACTCGTCAGTCTATTCTTGTTCTGAGAAATGAAGGCTATTCCATGCGAGAAATTGCCCTAACCAGAATATAATGAGGAGTGGGAGGCCCCGGTGCATAAATGAGCACGAGGACAAGTACATTACAGTGTCTAGTTTGAGAAACAGACACCTCACAAGTCCTCAACTAGCAGCTTCATTAAATAGTACCCGCAAAACACCCGTCTCAACGTAAATAGTGAAGAGGCGACTCCGGGATGCTGACCTTCTGATTGTATGCGTCTTTGTGTGTGGAGTAAAGGTGGTTCAGAGTTATTTTTCCTCTGGTTGCACATTTAATATGCTGATAGAAATTTGGTCAAATGGATTTAAGTTTCCCTGCATTAAAGTCCCCGGCCACTAGGAGTGCCGCCTCTGGGTGAGTGTTTTCTTGTTTGCTTATGGCGGAATACAGCTCGTTCAATGCTGTCTTAGTGCCAGCCTCTGACTGTGGTGGTATGTAAACAGATACAAAGAATACAGATGAAAACTCTCTCGGTAGGTAGTGTGGTCTACAGCTTATCATGAGATACTCTACCTCAGGCGAGCAATAGCTTGAGACTTCCTTGGATATCTTGCACCAGCTGTTGTTTACAAAAATACATAGACCGCTGCCCCTTGTCTTACCAGATTCCGCTGTTCTATCCTGCCGGTACATCGTATGTTGATGTTGTTGTCGTTCAGCCATGACTCCGTGAAGCATAAGATGCTACAGTTTTTAATGTCCTGTTGGTAGTTTAATTTCCTGCGTAACTCAGCGATTTTACTGTCCAAAGATTGCACCTTTGCTAGCAGAATGGAGGGAAGTGGGGGTTTATTCGATCGCCTACAAATTCTCAGAAGGCAGCCCGACCTTCGGCCCCTCTTTCTCCACCTCCTCTTCACGCAGATCACGGGGATCGGGGCCTGTTCTCGAGGAAGCAGTGTATCCTTTGCGTCGGGCTCGGCAGAGTTGTGAAAGGAAAAATAGAATTCTGCTAGTCTGTGGTGAGTAATCGCAGTCCTGATGTCTAGAAGTTATTTTCGGTCATAAGAGACGGTAACATTATGTACAAAATAAGTTTAAAAATAAGTTACAAACAACAAATAAACGAACATAAAATACACAATCGGCTGGGGGCACGTAAAACATCTGCCATCTTCTCCGGCGCCATCTTACTTATTTACACAGGAAATCACATTTTTTTACTGCACTGGGCCTTTAAACAATATGGTTTCAAGGTTTGGTTGACATCAAATTAAATTCACGTTGACAACTCAATCAAACATTAATCAAACTGGACGTTGATCTGACATCTTTGCACGGTGGCTGATGACTCATGAAGCAAGCACACACACTAGCTGTTGATAAAGTTCATCTAAATTAAGGGAACTAGACCTAACGATCTTATGAGGTTCTGGAAGGAATAGGTAATGAGGTTCTGGAAGAAATATAGGTGATGAGGTTCTGGAAGGAATAGGTGTGTCTCTCCCTTCTTTCTAATCCTCATCTTATTTTTTGATTGCACCTCATCTCACATTGGTTGAGTGCCTTCTACTCTTCTCCAATCTGAGGTTCAGACAATTTTATCATCTCTTATTTAATATTACAGTTATTTTATGAGAGGTTTCTGAAAGAGGGCAACACAAAACATCAACAAGTTCTTGCAAATTATAGGATCCGCAATCAAATGTCTACTCTCTCAAAAAGCAAATTAATAAGGGAATCCTTGTGGTGTGACTGGCGGATGACTTCTCAGACAGATGGCTTGGGTCTCTGACCCGCTCGTTATTTATTTCCCTGGGCCGACATAGAGGGCAAACACCCAACCGTGGTCTAACTCAGTGGGATTTGCAAAATACACCATCAAAACATCTTGCCTTCTCTAAAGAGGCGTCCTCATGAATATTGTGTACGACATACACTAATACGACACACTTCAGTTTACATGAAAGCCCTAACATGCTTATCACCTTTTGCAGCATCCGGAAAAGTGCTACCTCGTGAGGAAATTGACTATGTGTGCTGAGCTGCTGTTGTTGGCGATGGGTGCTGCAGTCAAAGCAGGCAGGGAAAAAAACAGTTTAGGAGGTGGAGAACTCAAATACATGACAGGACACACGGCTTGTGCAGCCGTGTCTATTGATATCAAGAGGCTGCAGGTGATGGGCCCCAATATTTGTTTGGTTACCTTTATTTAACTAGGCAAGTCAGTTAAGAAAAAAAGTATTATTTACAATGACGGCCTACCCCGGACGACACTGGGCCAAATGTGCGCCCCCTTATGGGACTCCCAATCATGGCCGGTTGTGATACAGCCTGGAATCAATCCAGGGTCTGTAGTGACACCGCTTGTACTGAGATGCAGTGCCTTAGACCCGCTGTGCCACTCAGGAGCCTGCATATAACTAAGAACAAGAACACAAAGCAGACAGTCAGTCAGTCATTCTGAGCTGTAACCATGACATTGCTGTAGGCCATGACATCATCATTTCAAAAACATTCTGGGAGAAAGAAAATCAACAATGAACTTGTTTCAGTTTAACTTGGGAAAAAAACATGTTCCACGACATTGATTCTCTTTCATCAGCCGAACATTACTTTAGAATAAATCTGTGAAGATATTTGTTGTGACAATAATGACAACCCTTCTGACCTATCAAACTTTCAGAATGACACAAGTATATTGTAGCCCAGCTTTGCACATCAGAGGTAGAGTATAGCATGTACGGGGAACACAAAATTGTGATTTTTCCAAAATCGTATAAGGCCCTGTCAGACACTGTCCCGACTTACCACACTCCGACATATCTATGTTGCCGACTAAACTAAATCACTGCTGTCCCCTTAATACCACAGAGTGGATTCCTAGAAACTGAACAGTTGTGAAGTAAAAGTATGGAATGGCAGACTCATAGTGTGGTACACCAAAATGGTCTCCTCAACCATAAACTGTCTACACAAGTTTATTTTACTGCAGTAAAACACATCCATACTTTCTTAGAAAAAAGGGTTCCAAAGGGTTCTTTGGCCGTCCTCATAGGAAAACCCTTTTTGGTTCCAGGTAGAACCCTTTCAGGTTCCATGTAGGATCTAAATGGAACCAAAAAAAGGTTATTCAAAGGGTTATCCTATGTGGACAGCCGAAGAACCCTTTTAGGTTCTTGATAGCACCTTTTTTCACAGGGTATGATATGATCATGTTAAAGCACCAATGAGGTCATCAGTGTGGAGTGACTTTCATCGGGTGGCATGGCTACTGTACACTGACCCCCTTTCTCCAGTCAGACAAGTGGACATGGACACTTATTGCAGGCATCCTTTTCAGCCTGTCACAAAATATGTGCCTAGTTAGCTGTGCTGAATTCTGTGGCCACTGCTTTTCCAGCATCTCCCTTTTAACTAGACTGTAATGATTTGTGCCTGAGGCTCCATCTTTGACCGTGGGAATTGGATGTGTAAACTATGAATGAGTTATATTATAGTAATAACTGTCCAGGGATGAAATCTGCGGTTTTAACAGTACTAGACTATGAATCATTAGAGGCACTGAGTTCAGACATAGCAGAGCGGGTGGAAGGTAGCCTAGTGGTTAGAGCATTGGGCCAGTAATTAATTAAAAGGTTGCTGGATCGAATCCCCGAGCTGACAATATAAAAATCTGTTGTTCTGCTCTTGAATGAGGCAGTTAACCCACTGTTCCCCAGTAGGCCATCATTGTAAATAAGAATTTGTTCTTAACTGACTTGCCTAGTTCAATAAAAAGACAGACAGGCATGATGTATGGAATAGATGGCAGTAGGCTGCTGTACTAGGATCTGTCTGTGTTACTGTAATATATCTGTCACTGTTATATCTGTACTAGGATCTCTCTGTGTTACTGTAATATCTGTACTAGGATCTGTCTGTCTTACTGTAATATCTGTGCTATGATCTCTGTGTTACTGTAATACCTGTACTATCATCTGACAGTGTTACTGTAATATCTGTACTATCATCTGTCAGTGTTACTGTAATATCTGTGCTATGATCTGTCTGTGTTACTGTAATATCTGTGCTAGGATCTGTCTGTGTTACTGTAATATATGTGCTATGATCTGTCTGTGTTACTGTAATATCTGTGCTAGGATCTGTCTGTGTTACTGTAATATATGTGCCATGATCTCTGTGTTACTGTAATATCTGTACTATCATCTGTCAGTGTTACTGTAATATATGTTTTAGGATGTCTATGTTACTGTAATATCTGTACCAGGATCTGTCTGTTTTACTGTCATATCAGTAGGATCTGTCTGTTACTGTAATATATGGAATAGGATCTATCTGTATTACTGTAATACAGATAATGTAGTAGTTGTACTCAGATCTGTATGTGTTACTGTAATATCTGTGCTAGGATCTGTTTATGTTACTGTAAAACATCTAGTAGGAGCTGTCTGTGTTACTGTAATATCTGTGCTAGGATCTGTTTATGTTACTGTAAAACATGTAGTAGGAGCTGTCTGTTTTACAGTAATATCTCTGTGTTACTGTAATATCTGTACTAGGAGCTGTCTGTTTTACTGTAATATCTGTACTAGGATCTGTCTGTGTTACTGTAATATATGTACTATAATCTGTACTATAATCTGTATGCAGTGCACTTTAGATTAAATGTCACTTTAGTTCCAAAGGTCCTGTAAGTAAACAGGGCTTTCGAGCAGGGCCATTCATTTTGCTGTACAAATCACTACATTTCAAAAGATCAGCGAACTGGTCAAATAATCAAACATTTCACAGTTTGACACAGATAGGCAATAGCATTAAATAATAAAAATGTAAGGAAGATATTTGTCAGACTCAATCTGACAGCATGATAGGTCAGTTAGGAAATGTAAGTATTAGTAAAATATAGTTAATCACCAAGCAAGCAACCTTCATCGAGGCCCACAACCTTGAAAATAGGTACTTTGAATAGTGTGCTCTTGCATGCACCGAGGTGGAGAGTGTGACCCACATTTGAGAAAAACTATATTGTGATAAATGGAATTGAGAAATGGGCCAGACAATCGCACAGCTATGACTGTGGCAAATACGCACGCCCTAATGTAGACCAGGTGCCGCTATGATTTCTAGGATATCAACTGCCTACACTGCAATCAATAATGGCTTTCCCCTGCGCCATCACTGTGCGTCACCATGGGCCAAGACAGCACCCAACTTGTCATCAATACCACTGTTTGTTTGCCCTAAATAGCACAGAAACCGAAATTTGCTAAAACATTCAATGATGTAGCCTATTGACCTCGATTTCTGCTTGATTTCGGTAAGCTGCTCCATATCAAATGAAACCCGTCAACTGTCAAGAGCGCAAGGATTTGGTGTGAATCTTGATTCTTGTCTTAATAAGTGTGCACTCCTAATAACATTTTACAAATGAAATTGAGAGTATATGGGCCCATGTATAACACGTCGGCCACCACGCGGTCGGCTATTTTAGGTGAACCAATATGTTCAGAATTCAGTGCAGGCTTATACAGAATTCAATGTATTGCATGAAATGATCATTCAATTCCAAGAAACATATGTATGAAGTGCTAAGTACATTTCAAGTCATTTGAACCAATGCACGGATATAGTAACACTGAAATAAACAAAGCGCGTTGAGTCTGTGAGGAGTCACTGTGGTACTATAGCACATTTTCTTTGACAATGCATTGTGCTTAATCACAGAGCCTGATCAAAGAGAATATACTTAAATTAAATAGTGAATGCATAATTCATGTTACAGCATGTACAGTAGAATTGTAATTAAACATGTAAATTCTTATCGAGAATACCGTCGATTGTGTTCTCAACTGATGCCGAAAAAAAAACAATTTTACACAAAAATTAATAAAATATCAATATACGAAGAACGAATGTTAGTGTATGCTGAGGAGGGAGGGTGTAGGCGGAGAGGCGGATCATGCTTCATACACTATATTCTACACTCCACTCTTCTTGGAACAGAGCAAAGCAGCTGAAAAGCTTTATAGGCCTAACGCACCTTCCTTTCATCTGATGTTAAATCATGATATTTAACAAATGAGTGTTATAATGGCTATAATGATATGTTCAATTATGATACAAATCATAGGATGTCCTAATTGGTTCACTTGTTATTTGGCCTCTTTAATTAAACTTGACGAGAAATAATAGGTTTTCAATCATATTTTATTTCCAAGTTCTGCCTTACATTAAACACGACATAAGTAATGCACGTTTCTATGCTTTCCCACAATACAATACAGTAACATTCCACGAAGACCCAGTCCTTTATATATACTGGTATAGCCTTCCAAGCAACAATACAAGTATAGTTCCTTTTATATCACGTTTGCTACATTCAGATATGCATATAGACCTATATATATCGACGCATAGACATCCCCGTTGAATCCATTTCGTTCCCTTGTCCTATAGCAAGCATCTATGATAGCGATCATTCAAATAATAAGCAGATATACTGTAGACAGCATTTGTATTCATTATGTTCTATTCTAATACTCCAACAGAAGGGGGAGGAGTGTTCACTGGAGCCTACACGTGTGTTACAATAGGCCCGTTTCTTACAACTGACATAACTCAAGGCCCACCACACATAGGCCTATATAGTTTGTGCGTCACAGAACAGATAAAGCTTACCATCACGCATTTTGCAACGCTGTATATATAGTTGAGCAAGTTTTCAAAACTACGACACATAATAACTTCGACGTGGCACATTTACAACATCGAAAAAAAAACACACGCAATAATAGGCCTATATAATTCAAGAATAACAGATGTCATAACAGAAATAAACCCAAATTGTGTAGGTCAACGTCACTCGGGCGACATAACTGAGTCAAATGGATGATATGTCGTTGTTACACTGCTTTGGTGAGAAAGCGTCCACGCCACTGTGGCACGTATACCACCCATTGGCAATACTTTTCTGAAAGGGTGAGGCAGTGGGGAATGTCCTGGAGCTCTGGGCGAAACTGTGGCCTGCCTGGCTGCATGGGTATTGGGTGGGCTCTGGTCTGTAACTGCTCCTCTGGATCAACAATGGATCCAAGAGGCCCTGCGACCTATGTGAGGTGTAGTCCAAACTGTTGTCGAATGTGTGATGGAAACGTGACCTCAGAGTGGACTCGTTTTGAAGCTCAGGGGATAAGGACTCTTGGGAAGTGGGGGGCTGAGGTTGTGTCACCGTGGTGGACGAGGCGGTGTCGGATTGATCTGTTACTTCGGGTGACCTGGCCTCTGCAAGGTGTTCCCCGTCCCCATCGCGCCCATCGCTGCTTTTCGCGCTGTAGACCTTGCAGTGGAGCTTCATGTGCTTCCGGAGGGAACTTGGGTGGGTGTAACACTTCTCACACCCTCTGACCTTGCACATGTAGGGTTTATCACTGGAGTGCACGTGAGAATGCTTCTTTCTGTCACTGCTGTTAGCAAACCTCCGATTGCAGCCCTCGAACTCACATTTAAAAGGTTTTTCACCTAAACGTGCAAAGAGAGAAATGACCGCGTGTTACGATATGGTGCCTGATTTGTTCTAAACCTCTAGGATAGGCTTGTGAACTCATCTAAACTTACATTTATATTGTTATACATTTGCACATAAACAAGTGACGATCGAAATGATGATTACTGTGAGTTTATGACCAAGTGGTGTGTAAGGCCTATAGGCATAATTCCAAAACGTTCTTAAAATATTAGATAGTCATGTCGATTTGAGTTTTGGGTTAATTTCTCCTGTGTAATGTGCAATAATAATTCACGTGAATGCCTACATTAAACTTGATCACGCTTTAAGACAGTTGTGTTGTCTTTACACTTAACCTTAGGCTTAATATTAACGTTAACATAACCCCTACACCATAACTTTGATTCTAGGCCTAAACCCTGAATAAAGGGTAGAATTGCACAAAGCATAATGAACATTTCATGAATACTGTAGCTTAATATAGGCCTACACGGAACATGCCCCAAAAACGACTCTAAACTGAGACTTCCGTCAAAAATTGTATCGAAGATATGACGAAGATAATCATGAACATAATCAACATGGCAAGAAGTGGAACAGATCATTCCCATAGAAGTTTACCATACCCATGAAACTCCATTCATATCGTCAATGATTTACCCCAAGGCCGCAGTAAAACAGGCCCATAATCTATCAAGGCATATGTCAAACCGTCGATCTCCCCAAATCCGAACCTTGTTATTAACATGCTAAAACTATGTTTGAACAATTCTGTCCTGTATCCAGTAAACAAGGTAGAAGATCAAAGTTCATATTTCTACAGATAAATGAGTGTGGGTAGGCCTACTCTTGAAATTGGGATTAGGCCTAAATCGCAAAATATGTTGAAATAGGGTGTTTTATCGTCTCAATAAGTCCCAACAAACCATCATTTATTTCTCAAATAATAAAAAAAAAATACATACGAACATTAATATTTCAGTACATGCATCTGTATTTTCTGTTAAAACGATACTGTTCACTCAATCCAATATACATGTTGTCACGCAGGCCTACATGCAAAGTTTGCTATAATGTGGCGTTGGCATGTATAATATTTAAGGGTTCTTACCAAAAATGTTTGTCACTGAAGGTTTTTCTCTTTGTGTTGATTTAGATGACTCTGGCTACCAACGATATCATTATTAATAAATGTTTGTCCACACTACATTTCTCTTTAAGGAAACATTCGACTCATCTATATTTTTTATAAAGGACAACATAAACTGTGTTCAATTATCTACGAGCTAAATTTCCACTGCACTTTAACATTTAAATCCTGTTGATCTCTGTGAAATTTAGCAGAGATCAGACTACAAAGGCATTGTGTTGACTATCCCTCATAACCTACTTGGCTGCTGTGTTCTACTACTACACGTCCGGCGTTGTTCCTGCGCCTGCGCAGAGAGGAGGCCTCCCTACTGGGGCTGCAACTGAGCGAAGAGTAAAAGCTACGTCACAACTCTCCGGTGTCCCGGCATTTATTTATTTATTTAAGTGAATGAATGGGCAAAGCACTCAAACAAATGGGCCTGAAAACTACTTGTCTGTAGCAGTAGTACTACAGGTCTTCTGTCCTACTATTTGCAGTTGCTCATGCTTCTCTCCTGTACAACTACCCCCACAACAATAACGACGGGCTATAAAGTCATAACCATATTATAGAAACAACACAGACAACAACAGCACCACGAACATCATAAATAATGACGACAATATGACGATATTAATAACAAATAATCTGATTATTGAAAATAATCATAATAATAACAATAATATAATACAAATTCTAATAATAAAAGAGTATGCACATTTTAATAATCAAAAATCTTGCATGGCAGACAGTGACTACAATTCAAAACAATCAAACGTAAGTTCAAACAATTGTTTTTGCTAATATTTTTGTGCACTATAAAATGTTAACTAAATGTCATTATACATACGAGATAAGATTGAGTTTTGTGACACAATCTAACTTGTGTATATAATGATATAATTTAGTAAATTATAAATATCAAACTTTTAAAATGTGGTTTAAATGAGATTATCAACCATTTCTCATAGCGTAAATTTAGCCCCCCAAAATTAACAAGATTTTGGCCAATTTGATCGTTGATTAGATTTTTTTCTGCCAACTTTTCTGCTGAATAATTTCCATTATTGTTATTATTATTATCATTGCTATTATTTACACTAATAGTTACATACCTGTGTGTGTCCTCTTGTGAATCTTGAGGTTCTCTGATCTTGCAAAAACTTTTTCACAACCGTGGAAAGGGCAGGGAAATGGCTTTTCCCCTGTGTGGACTCTGACGTGGTTCACCAGCTTGTACTTGGCTTTGAAAGGCTTTCTGTCCCTCGGACAATTCTCCCAGTAACACACGTATTCAGAGTGCTCTGGTCCTCCGACATGTTCCACTGTCACATGGGTGACAAGTTCATACATAGTCCCGAAAGTTCTGGTGCAGTACTGCTTCCCAGACCCCTCTTGGCTGTCAGTCCACTTGCACACCAGTTCGTGCTTCAGGTTCTGTCTGGAGCACCTAAGGAAAGCGTCACCTCCACGATGAATTGCCATGTTCAGCGGTTTGTAGAGACCCAGGAACTGAGAAACGAGTTGTTGGCTGTTTCCCCTGGGGCCGTTGATGCTCTGACCGTAAGGGTGCGTCCGGGTGAGGAGGTCCCCAGGTAGACCCAACATCACTTGACCGGAGAGATCTCGGGTCGCGTCGGAAGAACCATGGGCCTGCTCGTGATATGCGGTGAAAAAAGCATGGCTTCTGCTATCTCTATAGCTAGGCAGGTCACGGTACCTTCCAATCCCGCCATGTTGGTTACTTCTTGATGCCAGTTGATCAGTGACGGGTGGCATTCCGGTTCCAGAAAGATTGGCTCCAATGATAATACCTCTAGGGCTGTGCTCTAAACGGTGGCTGGAGTATCCAGAGTCTCCAAAATGGGGAACCGAATGGTCAACATATGCACTGGACCTCGTCTCAGGGTAGTCTCGCAAATTGTGCGAGGGGCAGAGTTTTAAGGAACTGCCAGTGGGGTGCCCCATGTGCTCCCCTGCCAAAGGTGGCAGCACCACGCTGGGTTCAGTATTGCTCTCCCCGGGGTTGACGCAAGAAAGAGGACAGCCACTAAACCTCGACAGGCTTGTCATGTTTTGCTGTGAGATTGTCTGTGAGTTTGCAAAATCAACCAATTCTGTGCTCAAGATTTACATAGAAATCTTGTTTTCAGAAATCTTGTTTCCATTTTCTATGCTGCTTATCATCTGCATGTGAAATGTTTGGCCGTGAACTTCCCAGTAGTAGGAACCAGACTCAAGTTCGTTAAAGTTAGTGTGAGTCCCATGCCGTTCACTTTGCCCTCTTGATTTGTGGCAATAACAGTGGTAGTAAAAATGCTTCGAAACAGGCCATGGTGCAATATAAAAGCACAGCAGGAAAACCTGCCTTTAAAAAAGGGCCTTTGGGATTGGTTGGAATGTGGCATGATTGACAGGCCCTGGGTTTGTTTTAAAAGGGACACGCAGGCGTTCACTGCACGACTCCGTTTTCAAATATCTCAGAGAAAATGCTTTGAAATGTGCCGCGGTATACACTGCCAAATATTGGGGTCTCTTTGACTGTAAGCGACACAATACAAGCGCCTATTCGTAAATGTCTATTTACTGGACATTTTTGTGTGGAAGTCCACAAAATTAAGATACTGAAATGCAATGTTAAAGCATCAAACGTCAGCGCTTTTAATTTCATTTCAATGTTTATTTTACTTGAAGGAATAGGTTCCAAAATGACATTCTAGGTGAAGATTGCGGTTTTTTTTTCTGACAGGGGGGGGGCAAACGAAAACAAAGGAGAGTAGCCCTATACCCCAAAAAGACCTAAAACAATCACAATATCAATATATTTGGCGTACTAAAAACAACTATATTTTGCGAAACAAAAAAAAGTAAGTAACTTTAAAACAAGTTACAGAATTGCTGATACAAAAAATAAGTTGATATGACAGAAGATAATGTTTTGTTGCAAGTCAATGGACCATAATATGTCCGGATAGCCAGACTATAAAATATGAAACCATCAATCTGTATGCACTCCGTTGCATGATCTTGCTGAATGGTGGAATACAAGGTTCTGGCCTCAAGGCAAAAGGGCAATAACCCAATCAAAACAAGTAGACAATTTGCTTATGGGATTTCTACTAACTAATTTGTAAAGAAAAAACGTATAATTTATTTATTGATATTCGAACAGGTCTGTCTATACGTTGATTTTCCAATGGCTTTCCATAAACGTGTTGCATAAACCGTATCCTTGCCAGCCTACTTTTAATTTCGCTGACAACTCTAAACCGATTGGATTTTCTCTCACGTCATGCAACATCACCTGATTTAACGAGCATGTTTTGCAAAGTCAACCTACTTCATATCCTGACATACTGTAACTGCAGTCATTCATATAGGCTACCGTAGCGCCTTTAATTGGATCCACTCTGTCCTGTTTTATGCATGTAGGCTATGATCATGGGGAGAAACTGTGACATATTATTTGTGTAGGTGTTCAACCAGCAGAATCTTTCACTTGTAGACAATGAACAGCGAAAATATGACTATTGTGAAAAGTAAACTGTATCTCCAAGGGCTGCAGTGAAAAGTGGAACTCATGCAACAACTCGTCTGTCTGGCAAACACATTTCCTGCCAAATTATTAGAGTTGTATTTAGCGGGTTTTAGTTGTAAATTATGAAAGCCCCCCCCAAGGTTCCCAAATGAATGCGTATTCGTTTGGTTATAGAAGGCCTATATTTTAATTTAAGCCACTTGTGATTAATTTGGATGCAGAGGTGCACATCGAATGTAGATTTAATTAGTCAATCTATCTATCAAGACTGTGTTGTCCTCTAACTTTCAGTCCAGGTTCAACAATATTGTTCTGATGTCACAAGTCACTAGGCACAGACAAAACGAGTGAGGCCCACTTGACATAAAGTGCCTTAATGTGGACAAACATCATTGGCCAAACTTTGTAATTATTGTAATGGTTGCTCATGTTGGTCGGCCTTTAATTAACCTGGCGCATTTCCATCGGCCATATACATTGGGCTATGCTCAAAACATCACGTTTCAGTCACTAGCATAGTATAGCCTATAAAATAGCCCACAACGGTGTTTCAAGGTTTTAGGGGATATCCTCCTTCGAAATAAATTGTAAAACAAAAAGTAGATCAATAAAGTTGGTGAAAACTCACCTTTGTGATAAATTATGCACATTGCCATTTGTATCCGCATGCACCTTTCATTGAGGCCCACTATCTTTCAGAGCTGTTGTCTATTTACATTTGAGTCATTTATCAGAAACTCTTATCCAAAGCGACTTACAGGAGAAATTATGGTTAGGTGCCCTGCATAAAGGCACATTGACAGATTTTTCACGGATGCGGCTCAGGAATTCGAACCAACGAACTTTCGGTTACTGGCCCAAAGCTCTTAACCCCCTAGGCTACCGGCCACCCCTTTTATTGATTTGTTGACCAATGACATTGCATATGGCATGAATTCCTTATAGTCCTAATAACAGCTACATGCAACATACCCAGAGACAACCCAACATCTTTAGGTTGTGTCCTCTAACATTTCAGTGAAATTGATGTGGTGGCCTACATTGTAAAAACAATTATTGAGATTCAGTCAAAATGATTCATTTTATCTAGCCAAGTCAACTACATTAGCGAAATTTGTTAACTTGATTTAATAAGTTTTGAAAAAAAAGTTAAGTTAGCAAAAAACGATGTACTTACTCAACATAGAAATTCACAACCATGAAGTCAAAACAACTGAAGCAACATAACAGTTGAGTTGACAAAAAATGTCAAGTTAAGATGACTTCAACACATTTTGGAGGGGCAGAGCTCATTAGAGCTCATTACCCACCACGCTTTGCAACCATACATTTTTACATAGACATTTTGGTCATTTACCAGACCCTTTTACCCAGAGCAACTTCAGTTAGTGCATTCAATGAAGGTAGATAAACAACCACATGTAAAAAGTAACAAGTACAACATTTCTGTAACTGTTACTGAGAAGCTCATTGTAGTTAAAGTGTTCTGTTGGTTGGTTGATATTACTGAGTGCACTGCCAGTTTTGAAACTGACGAAAAAGATCACACATGAGCAAGAGCCAGATGGGAGCATAATGTTCCCTACTGAAATGTCTATTATATGATTGCTAGGGTTAGTGTTGTTTAGTCAATGTATATATATAGTCTACTTAACTGGATAGCAAGTTAGATTCATTGAAAATATGAAGTCATTTCAGAATGTAGGCTAGTTATCGCTAATAAAACCTAAATGAAGTCAACTTTAAATGGTAGGTTATACTGACAAACTGTAAAGTTGACATTACTTAATTGTATTAGTCAAAGTCAATTTGGTGTTAGTTAGGATAACTCTACATTTAAAGTTGATATAACTAAAGTTAGTTTTGATTGCTAACTCAAGACTTAGGCCTACAGTTTACAGCTAAGATGCGACTACCAACACACTAGACAAGGGTCACTGATAGTATTGATTGCATTCATTACATGAATTACATGAATACATCAAATTTCACACTTCACATTCAAAATACACAGCCATAGAATAGCAGAAACTGATATCAACAGTCGCTTATGAGGCATGAGTTGTAGCCTATAGCCACAGCAGAATCAAGAAGCACTCGGCTCCAAGGAACACAAATGCTGTAAATGTTTTTTCACGTAGAATTATATATTATGAGGTCAATATTATGACAGTAGTTGAATGTCAGGGCAATAACCTAATCCACGGGCATGTATTTTACCTAGACTTACCTCTATTTAGCTTTCTCAATGTGTCCATGATGATCGAATACTGTTTAAAATGGCACCCATCGCCATGTTACAAAGGGCCCTCTACAAATTGCCTGGCTGTGCACATTGTTCATGACTTGTTATTACCTAGTCCTATAAGATAATCAACAGGAATCATACCCAAATAAGTGAAAAACTACTCTGCTCAGGCCTTTTATTACACTGTAATAGAGAAAAATGCACAGGAGTCATGGGCAGCTTCATGTATTTCATAGATGCACCCATAAAACCAACCAAGTTGGAAAATAAACAAATGGAAAAGACAATTAGGGATATCAGTTCATAGATCATCATTTTTGTGATTTAGACTATTTTGACTCTCCGTATAAAATTATAGTGTATCTGTATGTGTATCCGTGTATTTGTATCTGTGTATCCATGTGTGTGTGTGTGTGTGTGTGTGTGTGTGTGTGTGTGTGTGTGTGTGTGTGTGTGTGTGTGTGTGTGTGTGTAACCGTGTGTTTATATGTGTGAGTGTATCTGTGTGTGTGTGTGTGTGTGTGTGTGTGTGTGTGTGTGTGTGTGTGTGTGTGTGTGTGTGTAACCGTGTGTATCTGTGTGTTTGTGTGTCCGTGTGTGTCTAAGACTATTCACTGCCGCTGAACTCTTGTCTTGACTTTATGAAAAATAGGTGAATTAAGAGGTTTGGGGTGAGACCATTTGCAGACAGATTGTAGCGATGAGTTAATTAGCCATGTTGATGTGAATAAAAAGGGTCAATGGTGCAAGTCTTGAACTTGTAGTAGAGTCACTTGTTCCAACCCACCGAACTGACCACAAACACCAAAGTGTACACTGTCATGTACTATCATATTGGAAATGTGTCTTTCCTATATTAAAGGCCCAGTGCAGTCAAAAGCGTGATTTTTCTGTGTTTTATACATTTTTTCACACTATGAGGTTGAAATAATACTGTGAAATTGCCCCTTTAGTGTAAGAGCTGTTTAAAAATAACTGCTTGAAATTTCTACCTATTTTGGTGGGTTTTGGCCTGCCTGGTGACAGCACCGGGTGGTAAATTAGTTAATAGACCAATAAGAGAGAGAGTTGCAAACCTCTCTGCTAATAACAGCTAGTTTTCAGTTTCCCCCTCCCCTCTCCCAGACAGTCAGTAGCAAAAATTCTTGCTTGAGTAATTACTCTTTGCTAAGAAGCTATTTTTTTCTTCTTTTTGATAATTTTAATTGAAAAAAAATCACATTACGGTACTTAATTGTTACCCAGAAATAATTTGATATTGAGATAAAAACGGCTGGATTGGACCTTTAACATCTGAGTAGAACATGTAATTAGCAGTGGACAGGTTATGAACCTTGAATGACAGGTCATGAACCCTGAAAGACAATGACCGATTGATACACAAAGGTATATATTTGAGGGAAAGGTGTAATCTCTGTATCTTCAAGATAGTTTTCTTCCAAACACAGCGATCTGAAAAATTAGTCCCAGAAAATGGCAGACAACAGCCAAAGCACTGCATCCCACATGATGGCTAATACAGGGAGAGATCTGGCAGATTTGTTCTGTATTCCTCCTCCATACATGACCTTTATGACCATGGCTGCCTCTGAGTAGCAGAAGGGGTTCTTGTGTCAATATCATTTGACCACTATTTATCCATGTTATAATCTGTCCCAGATGGGATGATAAATAACGAACTTGCCCACACGTTTCTAAGAACTATATATAACAAACTACAGACCGAATCCAAAAACAGACTGACTTTACTTTAAGTTGTTATAAATATGAGTACATGAACATGTAAGCACCTTTATAACAGTCCCATTGGATATTTTTTAACCTTAATTTAACTAGGCAAGTCAGTAACTAACAAATTATTATTTACAATGACGGCCTACCGGGGAACAAGGGAACAAGGTCCGCTCGGGGATTCGATCTCGCTACCTTTCGGTAATTGGCCCAACGCTCTAACCACGAGGCTACCTGCCGGCATTGTGTGTTGTCCACTCTACTCTAAGAGAAGCTCTCTCTCTCTTGGTTTTTCGCTCTGCCGATTTAGAGGTGAAAACATAGGCCTTTCCCAGAAGCTGAGAAAGTGTATTTAATACATATTTTCCTATAATGCCCTATGTCAAAACCACATATTACCATTTTCAGATTCACACCAAAATGCATGCCTAAAACAAGATTGGTCAAAACATGAGTGAACCTAAAATCATTTTAGAAATATTGCAATCGTTACAGAAAAACAACACATCCACACCATGTATCCACACCATATATTAATTGACCCGTGTTGTTTCTAACACCAAATACGCATTTCACTTGAACATCTTAATGTAAATAACGACAGACTAACTCAATTACTGTTGACCCTGCAAGAAATGTTTGTATATAAATCAAATGTTTGTATATAAATCAAATATAAATCAAATTCAAACGGAATCATAATCGAATATATATATTCGATTATGATTCCGTTTTAATTTGTTTACATTGATGGTGAATGATAGACAATATTTTTGTTTGGTAACCATTGGGTTAACTGTTGAAGAGGAAAGTTTACCCAATGAACTTGTCGAGGGCTACTGCACGCGCGGCTTCAGCTCAGGCACCACTACGTCAGAGAGAGGCCCAGCCATGCTAATATTGGACAACCATCGCACAAAGACATCTACATTAACCTAGAATTCGAATAGATCTCTCAAATATTTCAAATGTGAGCTATCAAATACAATGAATTGGTTTACCATGTCCAGTATGGTTTTCGTTGACAGTTTGTGCCCTTTAGACAACATTGATATAAATTGCATAGGTACATTTGATTATATGTGTTATATTGTCTGGAGGATCTTTGCATCGCAAGACAATTATGAATTGAACATTATCAAGGCACTGATTGTGCAGTATATTCACCCAATTTTCTCAACTCAGAGAGCGATTTGTTTAAGAAATAGTCTTGCAAGATATTAGACTACCAGAATAGTGTTTCTGCGGAAGCTCATGCGCATGCTCAGGGCAAAATATTATGAGCTCGCAACCGTTACCGAATAGGATTTTCTCGCTGAAGCTACTTGAGCTAAAAAAAAAAGAATCACCTTGGTAAATATAACTCTTAAATAAGGCAGAAAATGAATAAATAAGTTAATTACTCATTCAAATTGGGACATAACACTGTGGGCGGTTGATTAGTGAAAAAATATGATGTAGGCTGCAATCATGGAGAGATCTTAGCATATCAATTTGTCTGCAAGCAATCAAACGCAAGCCAAATATGTCCATGCATGACAATTTTAACATTTAACATAGAAATGTTTAGCTTCACCAATGCAAACGAGGGGATGAGAATAAATACTGTGTATTGTGACATCAATTATTACTTTATATATTTTAAAAATGTTTTTTTTTATCTCTTTAAGTGTCAAAGGCCTAATAATAAGATGCTATCATGTTTCATTCAAATCAAACTCCGGTAAAGAAAAAAATATACTGGAAATACAGAACCACAGTGTTGAGAAACAAAATATATTGAGGGCAAAAGACTTAGGCCTAACATTTCAATATCAGGACCTAATCTGTTCAAATTTCAACAGAAACAAGTTTTGTTATTGAAAAAAAATACTCCTCCTAATTTAATTTGTACAGAGGCAAATGTACTAGGCTACGTTTACAGTCTTATTCGACAATCCTCGAAATGTTTGAGTAGATAGCAACAACAACAAAAAGGGTGTAATCTTGTTCACGCATCTGTGAGGCCTACACTTTGCGTGTCGGAAGTAGATTATTATTATTTTTTATATCCTGGTATTAAGTCCAGTCATCCCTATCTATGTGTGTGATCTTCAGTTTGTTACATCAACATGGCAAAATGGGATAACTTGACTTTGTTTCTTCTTGTTTATAGCACAACTAGTTGGGTCACGAAATGGGTTGTTGGAAACTCAATAGACTATAGTAATTTCCAATAGAAGACTAATTAAATATGAAAAAGGACTAACGTTTTATGTGGTTCTCTGCAAAGTTGTAGATAATGCTCGCATCTGGATCAATGTATTTGTCTGAAATTCAATAATATTAGGCCTATAGGTTGTTTTCTGCATCACATTGTGTTTGGCTCTCCGCGAGCAACAGTTGCTTTCGATTATTTGGTGAAGACAGTAACCTGTAACAACACACCAGGCATTTGCTGATGCCAAAGGTCGGTGAACCACTCTCGCCATAGACAACACTCCAAGACTCTCCTAATACTGCGGGTAACTTGGTGGCTAATCTAATTGAGCGTTCCGTTGTAGAGACAACAGTGCACGTGCTTCTCATCGTTAATCATTTTATAGTAACACCATCACTGTGAACATACCATATATAATAACCTCACCGGGTCCTTTCGTTTCAACAAACCAATAAAATATCGAAGAGGAAAAGTTAAGAAAACTTAACTGCCTGTCACTTGTGAAAGTTCACAAAGGTCGCCATAAATCTCAAGCTCTAAGACTGCAAGGCTATTCACAGTTAACTCATGTTCCCCCTCTCTCTCTCAGTGTGTGTGTGTGTGTGTGTGTGTGTGTGTGTGTGTGTGTGTGTGTGTGTGTGTGAGAGAGAGAGAGAGCGAGAGAGGGGGAGAGAGAGAGCGAGCGGGAGACAGAGAGGGAGGGGGACGAATGAGTGAAGAGAGACTAAAAGAGGGTTTGTGTGAGTGTGTGTAAGAGAGAGAGAGAGAGTGAGTGAGAGAGTGGGGAGGGAGCGAGAGAGAGAGAGCCCGCGCGGGAGGGAGAAAAATGAGGGAGCGGGAATCATAGTTTTCGGTTTAAAAAAATACGTTGTTGAGTTTAGGAACGCAGCTGAGATCTATCTGCTCTAAAATAAGCACACACGTTTAATTTTTATGAAAAAAATATGACTACTACGAGTTAAACAAGGTACCACAAGAAACAACTAAAGTTAGGAATATCACAAACAAGTGTCCTGAGCTGACTTTTAAAGAAAGCCTTTAAGCACAGATTTTACACACCTCCACAGATTTATACACCTCCACAGAACCCTACTTACAATTACTCCACGGTTGTTTTCCTTCAAAAGAAAAGTAACCTTGAGAATTTAAATATTGCATAAATATGAAAACTCACCTTGCAATTTAAAATATAAAAAAATTATCGAAGAGGAATATGTTGTGGGAGTGATTGCGGAGTGGATAAGGCCGCAAGCAGAATGAAGGACTGATTTGAAGATTTTCTTCTTTTTCTTTTTTCCGATGTCTAAAATAAAGAATGTGAACTCCTTCCTGGGACAGATTGAGGGGTAAGGGATGTGAAAGACTCGGAGTTATAAAGCGCCGCTTGAAGCACTCAACGCGTCTCTGAACTTGATCAGATTTTATGTGTCCTGCAGCGAGTCAGCGGCAACCCTGTGAAACTCGCTCAATGGCACGAATTTTTTGGCTAAGCAAAAAATCTCAGGATATTACAATTACTGCCATCTTTCTTTCTGTCTTTTATTCTTGCGACTTACACCCTATAGAGCTTTGCAAAAAAAGGCCCCCTCCCTTCTCATGCGGCTTCAAGAAAGCCACATTTCGGATCTCTGCCAACTGCATTCATGTTCTCAGCTAATAAGAGTCAAAATGCTAAAATAAGATAGATAGATAGATAGATAGATAGATAGATAGATAGATAGATAGATAGATAGATAGATAGATGTTGTAAACGGGAATGATTTACTGTTATCACACGTGTGTTTTGAAATACACAATGTATAACCAAACGTTACAAACGTTTGGTTATACATTGTGTATAACCAAAAGGCACCAAGTAAAATGTTATATTTTTGCCCAATGCAGAGACGATTAATTGTGATTGTTGGTTAAACAACATGCTCGTGTATGACTGAATTATTAGACATGTAAGCCATAGGCTGAAGTTAAGATAATGATTATTTTTCCTAGAGTTCTATCAGATAAACACATTTTCAGTAACTTTGTTAGGACAACCTAAAACAAACATTTGCAATGACTATTGTCCTCTGGTTATTTACAGCTTATAATAGAGATTATTCAACTTTTGAAACGGGAGATAAACAAGGGTCATGGTATTGAAGCGACAGAACGCTCGCCCGGTTACCTTACCTGCAAAATACTGCCTGCACTAACCAATCAAATTAAACCACTGAGACGAACTGCCATTTTCAATACCAAATCGTGCCAATCAACAGACATCTAGCCAATTAACTTCCTTCTTTGGCGTCACGTGCCAAAGGGAGAGCTGAGCTCTCATTGGGCGTCATAGCACTGCCTCCCGAGTTCATTTATGTGCAGGGAGTGAGTGATTGACTTTATCAGTCCAAGGACATCATTCGTCTGGAAAGGGGGGGAAGTTTGATCATCTTTTTCACGGATCCCAGTTACGGGAGTTTCTCTCTGCTGTGTAAGCGAAGGATTGTTTTTTCGTTGTTTTGCCTTTCTACTTTTAAATTCTTATTTGCCGTTTCAACGCACTGAAATCGGGTTCCCGTTATTCGAGGTTAGAGTGAGCTCCACTAACCTGGAGTTTCAGTTGAATTTTCTTTTATTTCGTTATAAGTTCGCTTGAGCCCAATGACTATGCTCCTTGACAGCGGTCCGCAGTTCCCATCGCTAGGAGTGGGAGGTTTCGGAACACCGCGACACCATGAGATAGGGAACAGAGACCCAGGTTTGGGACTCAACCCCTTCGCTGATTCATCCCACTCCGCAGCTTTCAAACTCAGCCCTGTGGCTCACGATATAGCCTCCAGCCAGACTTCAGCTTTTACCCCGCAAGCCAGTGGATACGCAGCTGCCCTGGGACACCATCATGGCGGACAGGTGGGTTCGTACGGCGGTGGACCGTTCAATTCAACCCGGGACTTTCTATTCAGAAACCGTGGCGTTGGAGAGTCCGCTGCATCTAGTGCCCAGCATGGGATCTTTGCCGCTTCTGCGGGGAGCCTGCATGGACCCCCTGGAATCTCCGATAACCCAGGACATCTGTTGTTTTCAGGGCTCCATGACCAGGGCGTGAGCCATACTTCACCAAGCGGACATGTAGTCAACAGTCAAATGCATCTTGGTTTACGCGGGGACATTTTTGGAAGACCCGACCCATACCGTCCGGTCGCCAGCCCTCGGACAGACCCCTACGGCGCTCAGCTCCACAACTACAACCACCCAATGGGGATGAATATGGGGATGAATGTGCCGACACACCACGGTCCTGGGGCCTTCTTTAGATACATGAGGCAACCCATAAAGCAAGAAATGTCGTGTAAATGGATAGATGAGAACCAGATGAACCGACCCAAAAAGACTTGTGAAAGGACTTTCAGCACAATGCACGAGATGGTGACGCACGTCTCCATGGAACACGTTGGCGGCCCGGAGCAAAGTAACCACATTTGCTTTTGGGAGGATTGCCCGAGAGAGGGGAAATCATTTAAGGCCAAGTACAAACTCGTGAACCACATTCGAGTGCACACTGGAGAGAAACCCTTCCCCTGTCCATTCCCTGGTTGTGGAAAAATATTCGCCAGGTCTGAAAATTTGAAAATTCACAAAAGAACACACACAGGTAATTCACTTTTCTCATGTTTGCTGACAAAAACCACACGTTTACGTTGACTATCCATAGACCGCTATTTTATTTTTGCAGTAGGCATATTGCATGGGAAAGAGAATAGGCATATTGTGGAGAGATTGTTGCATTTTATAACTTAATGCTCGAGAGAAGGCCGCAATTGGTTTGTAGTTTATACTGGGATATATAATAAATACGTTGGAACGAAAATACCCATAATATTATTTTATGCACTGAAGATTGCATTTGTTGAAGGATCGGATAGTCTAATTTAAGCCTATCTCAAGATATATTAAATGTGCATATTTTGACGTTGGCATGTGTGGACATATTTCTCGATTAGAGAAGCTATTCTGCACGCTCTCGAGGTGTTGATCGAGTTGTGTGTGTATTAAGGGAGAGGCGGACACATACTTTCTCAAAACGAGTGTGAGTGAAGAAGCCTAAACTACACTACGATGGACTCCCTCGGTGCATGGTTTTGTGTGAGTCTGAACAATTGGCCCGGTTACTCTCTCTCTTGTTTTACTAGGCTGGGCTATAGGCTACTACTCCATCCTACACATCAGTGCAGCAGTTGGGTATTAGCATTGTAGCCTAGGTAAACACACTACGACAAAGCATACAACCGTTGCCTAATATCAAAGTACATACTACATCAAACCCCTACAATAGCATTCGCTGATCCATGTTTGTGCACGTTTATCTGTATCCTAAAAATGTAGGCCTGTATTGGACACATGCTATTGCTATTCACAGGGCAAACGTCATCAACGGTGAACATATGCATATGTCGTGGTGGGAGGCTAATCAATCTACTTTGTATAGGGGTTAACGAATTGTGTTTATTCCATCTTGCAGGTGAGAAGCCGTTCAAGTGCGAATTTGACGGCTGCGACAGACGCTTCGCCAACAGCAGTGACAGGAAAAAGCACATGCACGTGCATACTTCTGACAAGCCATACATCTGCAAAGTGTGCGACAAGTCCTACACGCACCCCAGCTCTCTCAGGAAACACATGAAGGTAATTACCGTGTCAATTACACCTTAAACACATTCATCAATTGACCCAGACTGGCTAATCAAAGCATCAGCCCCGAAACAGAATCACACTCAGCTGAAAGTTTTCACTGCGTTTTCAATAGGTTGGAGTGTAGCATAATGTTAATTTCCCAAATATTACTACTTACTTGGAGGCTAAGTTTCAGAAGCAAATTACGCTGCAAACCTTCAATGTAATTGCAATTTGATAGATCAAAGGGTCAATTGTAAATTGACTTATGTTGAGTGTTTATCAGTGTGTAACATTTTCAACGTTCTTCTTCAAGCTATAGGCCTATAGATATATCAATATAATAGCAACTCCTCATGTATTTTTTAAATTATTATTATTACAGGTACACGAGTCTCAATGTTCTGAGTCCTCTCCAGCAGCAAGTTCTGGATATGAGTCGTCCACACCACCAGTTCTGGTGTCAGCGAACACTGAAGACCCAACAAAAACACCACCGTCAGCCGTTCAAAACACATCTGGGCACAGCGATGCAGGACTGCCACCCAACTTTAATGAATGGTACGTTTGAAGTCAGAAGCAAGCTCTCAATGTGGACAAAGAGGTTTTAAGGAAACCTTAAAAAGTACTCACACCAAGGTGTACACAAAATGGGATTGGAACAACTCGAGGAGATGAGAGCAAGCCAGCAGCAGCAGGCCTCGTCCTTTCTCAGGATTCGAAATGTGACTTTTATTCCGAGTTCGAAGAGAACAAATAAATCATAAATAAGGAAATAATACTTTCTAAGAATAAAAAAACATGTTTTTCCCCCTTTTTTAGTTTACAGATTTCAGATAATTATTTTATTTTTCATTGTATGTATTTTCTCAAATTTTTATTTAAAAAAATAATGGAGAAGGAAGAATATTTCACGGTGTTTTATATAATGGTGACACACTACTGTCGCCTTTCAATTGATTGTTAAAAATTCAGACAGTCTTAAGAAACGTGCCAAAGTCTTTGTCTTGAACTTGAACAAAAAATAAATAATAAATAAATATATACTCGTGAATGTATTTCCTTGTTTGATGGGGTCGAATTGTCAATGTCTGTTTTCAGGTGGAGAAATGTGGTATTAGGTTACGATTGTTACCGTTAAATATAACGTTGCCTTTGTTAATAACGTTGTAAATACATATTCATGATGCCATATTTATCAATTTGTAATTTAATTATGGATATAAGTTCTAAAACTTAAATGATATTTATGAAAATGTTTTCTAACAAGACTGTACAGTTTTGGGTCATAACCAGCTAGCATTAAACAACTATGATCAACTATAAAGCTCCAATATTGCGATTGTATCTTTTTTTAACCAATACATGTGTCTTATTTGGATCTAAGATATCGTCTATATAAATGTTATGGATTTGTCTATATGATGCTGATTTTTCCATCACTTATTGTTTAACTTGTGAGACCATTGACATGTAAATCATCAATTCTGTAAATCTGAATTGTAATCAATTGAGTTGGCAAACTATATAAAACGGTTCTGTCGTATCTTTTTGGTCAAATTATCTTTTTTTGTGTATTTGACTTTTATAGAATCAGAGAGTAGAGTTCATTTGTAGCATGATTTCTGATTCGAAAGATCCATCAGCCATTGACAGATGTTATACCTAGTTCATTCACGAATTCCACACCAAGGTGACAATATTTGGAGTATTTCAAATTCGGGTCAAATACCCAAACATATGAGCCAGTATGGCATTCCTTTATAGTTCCAACAATGTCTTTGTGCAAGTATGTTTAAATGTGTGCATCGGCAACAATGAAACTGTCACAACACAGTATCTTCAAAATAAAAGTTTTTTTGTCTGTCAGCTTGCATTGTTTTAAATGTAATTATTCTGTGAAACTAAGCGTGTTATTTGTTATAAGTACTGTGGTGTTGCATATAGAGCAGTTTGATTATACATTTTGCTTGTTTTGTGTGAATAACCTGTCGAGAAAACCTTTTTGTGTGAATTAAGTCTAAGGAACACTAATAGTTATAGGCTATGTGGGTTGGGGAAAATATGTTCAGTGGCACAAAGAGTTACAGCATTGCATTGTAACCTATTTTCAAGAATTGAATCTTATGCATACCACAAAATATATTGTGCATATGAGAACGATTTCAGACCACCAGCACTACTTTTAAAACAACATGTAAAAACAGTACCTCGTAAGTGACAGTGATATATAAAATACGTTTATTTAAATAATTTAAGGAATATATGTTTTATATACTATTTTCTATACATTAATTTAAAATAAATACTTTTTTCTTATTCCCACAACCCTTATGCTCCATGCCCTGAAGTCGGAGCACATTTCTGATTTAGAAACGCAGCTAGAATGTGATGTTGTAACACTTTCTGGGAGAAATGGGTCACACTCCAAGTTATTCCTGAAAAGCAAATGTTTTACTGATGAACTGTGTCACTGTGCCACAATCGAGGCAAACGATGATACAACAGCGAGCCTATTCCTTATTTAGCGGGAAGAGACAAAGGTTCATTGTACAATTTAAAGTAGGCTATCGTTTGTTGGTTTGTTTGTTTTACCAACTATTTATGAAGAAATGTGAACAAACATTTTGAATGAAATAAAAATAAATAATTAAAACTAACGAACTGTGACGTTTATCATTTTTTGTCATTGTTGTATTAGCTTATACTCTCTGCTAAGATCATATAGAAATTACATTTGTCTGTGCGAGTCGGCACTTCACTTGAACTTGACACTGAGGAAGGCGCCATTTTAGCATCTTGTTTCTGGGAAGATGGACTGGAAAAGTTATCGACTGTAAGCTACTTGGTGCTTTCTAGAAGGAGGTGCGATTGGGCGAAACATACGCCATGTGTGAATGAAAGTGCCACTTAAATGGGATCACAACGTGAGAACTATCAAACTAACAACTACTAAAAAGTAAGCCAAGAGAGTGAGGCAAATGAGGACATGAATTAGCAGCAAAGTATCGTCATACAGCCTATTAGGCTACTCAGGCTGCCAAAAGTAACCACTGAGCATCACGGCAGTCGTTCCACGCATGCGTGCTGAGTGCTGCTGCCAATGTATGGGCCACTACAGCGGGAAATAGTTTTGAGAAACGTTGTTGTAGCATATCATCGAGTAGTCTCATGAAATATTAATTGTATGTAGGCTACTCTACAAATATAAAATAATATCAAACTATCAAGCACAAAGTTAATTAAAATAAGTCATAATGCTAAACAATTGACATGCATTAGCCTAGCAAAAATCCTAGAAAAAATATGTTTCCCAACTGTTCGGCTAATCCTCAGCAATCATGGGGGAGACAGAAGCCTATCAAGTTTGAATTATGATTTAACTTTACTCAGTGATGATTATAGGCTATGATTGTAAATTAATGTTGTAGTAAGACTTCGTATTTACTACACAATATCTTTAGACCTACCCCCAAAGACTCTATACCCCCACTTCCAACCCTGCCCTACCCCCATCTTCAAATATAAACAGATTAAGAATGTATTCAAATTCCGTTTTCCATCCTCTTGCACAAGCGCGCTCTTGTATTTCACCAGGACACTTTTTCTTCTTACCCATGCAGTTCAAGTTCTTTCTAGCGGACCCCATGACGTCAAAAAAATGGGATAGGCTTTCTCTACGAGTGGCTCTGTGAAACAACGCTCACGAAAGCAAAGCCACGCATTGATGATGGCATATCGGATGAAAAGACTAAATAATACCTTATTCAGACGAATACAACCTAATACAAGCTGATAACTCCTAGCATAATCGTGTTTTGAGATGATGAGAAAACTGGGTGTAGGCCTATATCCACAAGAAAAACATGAAAGGCTCCTTTTTGGGGACTCAATGGGATTAGAAAGCGCTGGTAGTCACATGGTATGAGATGGGTAGCGGTTGTCTGACAGTGGTGTTTGTGAATACAGTAGTAGGCTCTATATATGTGAATAGCATTAACATGAAGTGTTCATTCATCTTGACATATGGACGGGGATATATTTGGAACCATGGAACAGCTTTGACACCACACACATTCATCTATCCACGATTCTAGCGCTCAGAGTCACATATGTGCTCTCATCATATCTGGAGTAGCCTATAGTCATCTATATTCAAACCTATATCATCATCTATAATCAAATCTCTTCCCAACTGGCAAAGTCCGCATACATTTTTACGGGTTTAGTACGTTTACATGCACACTACTAATTCGATATTACATTGATTATGGCACAAGGCCGAGTATGGCAATGGTCGTGTAAACACATTACTTTGTTTATCTTAATCGGCGTGAAGTCAAAATCGAAATAAGCATACGCGGATTAAAACACCTGGTTTTCTGAGCAATCTTTCAAATTATTAGAACATGTAAACACCTTAATCGGCGTTTCAGTGGTGTAACTGTTCTACGCATGCGCAGCGTGAGTGAAGTGAGTTCGAAACAACTGAATGCATGCGTTTTAGAAGTCGTTTTCACATACAAACTTTATATGTGCAAACTCAACATGAAATATGCTTCCCAAAAAATGATATGGTGGCTGTGGTAGAACGTTTATTTTGATTGGCGTTTTTCTGCATTTATCAGAGTGCCATCAGGTCGCCTGATTTCAGATGTGTCCATGTAAACAGGATTATTAGGGAAATTCTTCTTCTTGCGAAGCATGTAAACGTTTTCATTGAACTATTATATTAACCTGACTATCCATAATGGCATTATTGTGTGCATGAAACCATTGTTTGACAAAACGACCCCCCCCCCCCCCCCCCCCCCACCACCACCTTCCTCCCCCGGCACGTGAGTCCATAAGAGGACTGACAGATATAAGCAGGTTCCGAACGCTTTTTGTCACGCAACCGAGTTTGTGATCTTGATAAAGTCTCTAGATAAATTATCTCGCGTAAGGCGTGCTGCAAAATTAGAGTGTATCAGAATTATTGGGTCTGGCACGCAATGCATGCAATTCCCTAAATTCTTGAGATTCACGTTCTCCTTTCTAAATATTTGAAACCAAGCACGGCTGTGCAGGGCTGTGTAACAATATGGATTAGAAAAATTAGGATTTTTTAAATCATAATGGTGTTGGGGTCTCTGAGAGATGCTATAACACGGTTCAAGTGGTCAAAACAATAGACCTGCTATGTAGGCTAGTTGGGTCAAATCTTAAACTGGTTTTTTTCTTCAATCAATTAAAATCTAAAATTACGCAAGGCACTCAAATCCAATATAGGCTTATGTTTTCTTCTGACAAAATTACATTTAACTAAAATAATCATGTAATTGGCCACTAAATAGTCAATTATTTATTAGGCTAACTAAGCTCTTATTGAGTGATGCTGTTGAACATGAATAAAAACAACAATACAACAACGTGTTGTGTTAAAACTCTGAAAAGTCTTCCGTTTATAATTTTACAAAACAAAAAATGTTCTCATAACGTTTCTTAAACTTCTCAAGTCAGTGGAAACATTCATTAGATCTTGACAGATACAAGCAGGTTCCGAACGCACATGCGTAATTAGCTCGTTATAACCTCCGTCGGGTTTAGTACTAGTTTTAAATGCTACACATTGCAACAATCAAGGTAACACTTAATAATATCCTTAGCATTTGCATACAGACTAACAATCATCAGCGAATTACCTAACTATGCACGACCATCATTATGACCTGTTTATCAATTACTGATGCTTATTTTCCCTGAAGATCGAAGCCTGTTGAATATGCATAAGTATTCACTGAGCAAGGTAATCCAGGATGTGTGCCGTTAACTATTTTTTTTCGGAGGTGTGACATGGCTATTGTGATGGTAACGCGGAGGCACAATGGCATTGTTATTGACGTCAATGTTTCGTTGACTATTTAGAAATACTTACATTTGCATTTGATTGAAGTTATCGGAAAACATTTCAATTGCAATGTTAAGTCAGTGCTTTTAGTAATGGGAAACTATTTGCATGTTACAGAACATTCATTACATCTATACAGGTATTCTTGAAAGCAAACTGTCACTTGAAACGATTCAGAACAGCATACACACCAACAGTAGGTCTGTACTTTCACACGCACATACAACCACATTTACCATAGGCCTACGTCAATGCTTGACGTTTATGCAGATAAGATTTTAGCTTGACCAGCTCCATATAAAACAGATACACAAAATAAAGGAAAAACTCATTTAACTTTCTGTTGACCCTCTCATTGCGTCTCATGTTAGACCTACTGGACAAAACACGTCATTAGCATAGTAGACTCTCAAGATTCATGGTGTCATCATACCGTCATTAAATTCAATATTTCAATTACGCCCCAAAATAATATTTCCATTGCAAAATAGGCGCAAAACGTATGATTATCAATTAGGTTGTCCAACTGTAGACAGTCTTAATTCCTGAACATCTGGGAGGGTGTCAGAGTCTTGATGACTTCCCCTTCCGCGCAGGCCTGGGAGTCACTGCTAACAGGTCCCCGGAGTGGAAGTTGAAGCGCTCTACTCGGCAAAGCAGATGTTCAGCTATGTATATGGTGAAGTGAGTTTGTCTTTTGACAGATATATTTTCAACACTTTTGAGAGGTGCTAAGTGAGCAACTGACAATTGTTATACGTGCTATGCCATCGCCGAAAACCACTCCAAACCGAATTACCCCGGTGCCCCGTTACTCATCATCTGAAGAAGTCTCCGGTGGGAGAGAGGCCAATATTCTGCCTGATCTCTCATATGATTTCGAATAGATTGGTAATTACATTTAATTATTGAATATGGTTATGCACACCACACGTTTTTTTTCTCCCTCAGCCTATACAATCAATAAGCCTAACAAGCTAAAGATAGCCTACAGGCCTAATCATTATGCCCTGTTGAAAATGCCATACCCGCTTCTCCATCACTCTCCCATATTTTTACGGATATGTCAGATCTTGCCAGTTGTCTTAAACGAATCTCGTGATTTTGATTGAGCTTAGCTCAGGTTGTAAAGCAGGTCTGATCTTTGTAAAAAAAATGATAGTTGTCAGCTGTTGTCTAAACCCGCATGGGACAAAGTTGTGTTTCAACAAAGTTTGCACCTGAAAGCCGCACGTCTTTTGTTTTTAGGCAGCAAGGATACCCCACTGTGGCAGTGTCCCGCCTAGGGGAATGGGTAACAGCAGATCTCTGCCCTCCCGCCTACCTCGGCTTTTAAAAATGAATATCTAGGACAATGCTTGTTAATGTCTTTCATTTGAAACGGTGAATTGGAAGTGGGGGTTCCAAAGTCTCCATTAAGACCTGGAAATACAGCCAACGGCCCAACGCAACTTTCACGCGAGTTAGAGGATGTTTGAATGGGAAGATTACAGTCAACGATTTGGGCAATGGAAATGTAGGACATAGCTGTCAACATGCCTACTGGCGCGCGCCCACCACCGTTCCAGTTACGCAATGTGGAGCACCACACGTTCAACGCAATTTCCCGCGGGGTTTTAAGATTATGAACATGATGAGGCGGCACAATTCGCTCTCCACGAACTGACTAATGAGTTAACTCAATTTCAATTAAAAAAATAATGAACATATGAATGTGCGAAAATAATTATATCCAAACTATGACACAGAATATCAAGGAATGTGAGAAATAACCACCGATCTAATACACTTTACATTTTTGTCATGGAGCTGTCAATCAGAGCAAAACTGCTTCAAGACAGCTGGAACTATGGTTGGATAATAGTTTCGTGCAATATGCCCAATAGTTTTTGCCATTCCATGCAGTTGTATCTCCATCCGGTTAGTCCAGTAGATGCATTGGTCTGCTCTGCTAGATAGCCTTTCCCCACTGTTCAATTCCTATCACATAACATAACAGACTGTAAAACAGACTGGTTTGGATCAGACATTCTTTATCGTTCTTTCAACATGCAATACTGGCGTCTTCTATGAAAACAATCATTTTAAGAACTTTAAACCTCTACAATATGTCTGACACATTGTAGCCTAAGTCAAATAATTCAGCAGACTTTGCTTATGTATCGAGTCTAGAAATCCAAAACATAAGAATCATGCCTGACTTTGGTAAAATGATCACCTATGCAGTTTTCAGTTTCCCTGTTAATATGTATAAAATGATAAAATACAAAAATATTTGTCCATAACACATGATTTCACAGTGAAAACAGTGATCTCCATTTCACTCACAAATCAGTTATCCAAATACTGTGGCCTACTTCACACTTGGATCCTTAATTTAATTATTTCCATAAAATCAAATGAATTGTATGACCACGACTCTAATCAGGGGAAATTTATAATTCTATAAAGCCAAATGACAGAATGCTATTGGATAGCCAACAAAGATTCCACTTGAACTTTAAATGTCCAGGAAAACATAGGTAACACACCATGTATACACTGAGGCATGACCATGAGCAAATACATGAAGACCACAGAGAGACAGGTGTTGCCAAAGGGGATGGAACAGAGATGAGAACCGATCTGACTGAGAGGGGAAAGGTCAACAGACAAACTGCTCCATCACCTCTTCTCTTCCAGGGCCATGGGTGGTGACGGGTGGTGACAGTGGGCCTGAGAGAGCATGACAAAGCAGCAACATCATATGATCACAGTTGGGGCTAAAGTCTTGCCGTGGGCATCGTACCCCTAGCACCAGTAAATGAGAGTGTCAGAAGGCAAAGACCTCAATGAGTCAAACAGTACCTCACAGCTCCACACATCCCAGGGAGTCAGAACACGGGGTGAGAGAGGAGGCCTCAGGGAGCGTCATCACAGCTCTGGTGCAGCGCCTGTATATACGGAGTAGGAGGATGGATAACCTTACACAAGTGTTGATGCCTGCAATACAGACGCAGGTTGACATTTATTGTCATGAATCTTGCCCTGGAGGCAGAACTGAGCGATTTCCACTAGATGGACCAGCTGCAAAGTCAAATTGTCTATATCTTAAAAATTAATTAAAACAAACATATGCTTTTCAGTCTTAATTTAAGGTTAGGGTTAAGCATTAGGATTAGCAGTGTGGTTAAGGTTAGGGTTAGGTTTAAAATCAGATTTTGTGACTTTGTGGCTGTGCCAGCTAGTGACGAATCTGCAGAGCTGCCTCCAGGGCAAGATTCATGACAATAAATTCCAACCTGCAGTACAGATGTCAGGGCTAAAACACTAGAATATTCAACAAATGTATATGGTAGTAAGATATTCTGCTCCCTAGGACTGCAGCTGATATAACACTGCCTTCCACATCTCCAAATTTGATTATCAAACTGCGCCTTTCAGCCCAAACAACAAGGCCAGGGTTATATTTTCCCTGTAAATAAATAACACCTATTATTTCATTGTCTGTCGGTTTAGTATCTTAGTGAATTATCACTGTTCCCATGTTCTTCCAGACTTCACGTCCCCTCGCTACAACCGAGCACAGAGTATTCAAAATTAATTTTCACCTGAGAACCTCCACAACGCTATGATGGAAAAACATTTGTGCTATTGTCATTAATGTCTACTGGACACTATTGTTATTATATGTTATGGTCTTAGTTGCCACTACAGCAGCACAACGAGAAGGAAAGGTGTGGTACTAGGCCTGGAGGGGGGACAGGTAATAGGGCCTGTTAAGAGGGGGCAGTGGGGGTTGGGGGGCCAGGTAATAGGGCCTGGAGGGGGAACAGGTAATAGGGCCTGTTGAGAGGGGGCAGTGGGGGTTGGGGGGCCAGGTGCTGGTGGCAAATGCCAGACTATTGCTAAAGCGACCTCATGCCAGGATAATGCAAGGGCCATAGGTGTCCCCGAGTCAATCCGAACCCTCATGCTGATAGTCTTTCAATGCCTCTCCAGTAATTACTTTTCCCTGTTTCAATTCTCCTCTGGACAAGCCCTGGGAGAGACAAAAGAGGACATATTTTGTTTTCAGCTTTGCAAAAGTGCACAACCATTACATGGCATGTTTTAACATTTCTTATTTATTGGAAAGTGCAAAATGTGGTTCTCACTTGGATTATTGGTCACAAACATTGAGAGTGTTTTTGTTGTTGTTGTGCAACTAAAAAAAGGGTGAGGCTAAATGTAAACCTGGAAAATATCATAAACATAATTGTGATAATATAAACAACAACATTATGAAGTTCATGTTTTATTCAGATACTACTTTACTCAATAGGTGTGACTGAAAGTGCATTTTTTTAAACTAAAAATGGCTTCCTGATTGGCAAAATTTCTAATTTCCTACATAGTATATACTGGCCTATTCACCGATTCTGAGATAAGGGGCACCTTTGAAATATGTACATCATATTCTCTCAGTTAAAAAGCAATATTTCCAAATATTTTCATATACGTCTTAAAGAAATTCTATCCATACCTAGGTAAAACCACCTATGACATACTTATTTTGGGAGCTTCTCTCTCCAAATGTTCCACTTCTTGCCTTGAAAGTACCTCATAACAATAAAAGAGCATTTAACAGTCTGAAATGGTTCAAATTAGTTTTTGTTTTTCCCTTTGTGATTTTATAATTTACATATGGTGTGTTATGTTATCCTAATAACCATGAGTTTGAAATATATTCTCATTAAAAGAAGGCCATGTATGATTTATGTTATTATTATTGTCTTATTAATTAGCGCTATATCAATCAAGGCTGGATAGGCCTATAATAAATCAAATACATTGGTTTTTACCGCTATTCCCGAACAAAATAAGTAGGCAAAAAAAAAAACACGTACATGTTCTCAATAATGCGCAAGAAAAGCCGCAGGAAAGTTTCTTGTCAAACTATAGACTTACGTGTCAATGTTTCAGATGATAGCTCCCCAATGCAACCGAACAATACTCACAAAAAGAAACAGTACAGCCAGTGCTTTGCGTTATTAACGATTCACTTGGCATGTCCTTGAAAGGCTCAGGCGAAATGAATGTCTAGGAAACCTCAATCGTGCACTACGGGTGAAATTCTGCCAATTTCCCGTTAAAAACGATTCATGTGCCGCCTGGTAATGTGCAGCTGTGGGCGAATTGAATAAAAGTCCAGTCATTTCAAGTTGATAAGCTTCAAGGAATTGCGCACTTTGTTTTACATGGGAGAAAACCCGTTACTACATATTATACAAATATCACACAAAACTCTTCCTTTACGTGTTGTTTAACTAGTCGGGTTGGGTATGTGGGCTATTCAGCGTTTCAACAGGCCCAAAGAAGCGGAATGAGACAACATCATTGCGCAATTCCCGATCCAATGAAGGATTGCTGTTAATTAATTTATCTTAAAAATGAACAAAATGTATCGTATTCATTTGACCCTAGTATGTATAACACCCAGAACAGTGCTGCAGTTTAGAATGAGAAATGTAGTGCCATCTGCACAGTTTGTATCCATTCTTTCCTGATATCAATAATGTATCACCTCTCCTGTCTGCCTATTACATCTAATATGTCGTCGTTCATGCATTAGCAATGATACGTTGACAGAGATGAAGGGGGACGCAAACTGCTGCTGGTGTAAAAGTGATATTGTAAGACCTTACTTTGTCTTACGTGGATCTACTGGACTAAACAGTAAGGGCCATGTTCACACCTCTCCAGGAAATGTGGCTTCACATACATTGTTCCATGCTTATGGTTTTCGGATCAAAACGGATCTCTACAACATCCAAATGGTTTATCACACACGTGATGCTTTGTTTGTACAATACTTAAGGAATGACCTTCTTCAAATGTACACCAGCTAACAGAACAAAAGCCTACTGTACACCATGCATTGTGATACAACTGTAGTCTACATGGCAAACAGCTCCCTAAACATTACCTCAAATATAATACGTCTATGCGAGTCTGTCCACATTTCTGATAGTGTGCCTGTAGAATACTACATTTAATTTACCTTCTCTTGAGATTTGTTTTGTGTGTATTACCTAAATAAGGTGAAATCTGGGGCATGCAGACACTAGTAGACTGGTTGTCAGAGTCAGTGAAGTGTGAAATTGCAACACCAGACAGCCGGCATAAAAGCTCAGAAGGGGGCTAATGTCCCTGCTACATTCACAGAACATTTTTCTAATGGCTAAAAAGACGGAGGAAAAAAACGACAGATTTATGCTCTAGTCAGTTTAGTCATTGTTTCCCCCCATTTTATGTCTGTCTTTCTCAGGGTTGTGCTTTCTATATGTCCATTTTGTTATTTCATTAAGATCGACTAACGAGATGACGACTCTGCTCTCTATGTTAAGGGGAAATACTATAAGGAGTGGGGGGGGGGGTGATTGGGTATCAGGGTTGATCATTCAGGCCCCTTTACAACCCCCCCCCCCCCCCCCATTAGCCACCAGCAGCCTGAAATGTCGCAGGAGCAAGAGACAGAACAATTACAATTAATAACAGTGAGCAGCTCTGTTTCCGCTTCACCCCACCCAGCTGACACACCCAATCACACACTGCACACACACACACACACACACACACACACACACACACACACACACACACACACACACACACACACACACACACACACACACACACACACACACTACACACACACACACCCAATCACACACTACACACACACACACACGCAGACACCCAATCACACACTGGACACACACGCACGCAGACACCCAATCACACACTGCACACACACACACACACACACACACACACACACACACACACACACACACACACACACACACACACACACACACACACACACACACACACACACACACACACACACACACACACACACACACACACACACACTACACACACACGCAGACACCCAATCACACACTGCACACACACGCACGCAGACACCCAATCACACACTGCACACGCACGCAGACACCCAATCACACACTACACACACACACACACGCAGACACCCAATCACACACTGCACACACACGCACGCAGACACTCAATCACACACTACACACACACGCAGACACCCAATCACACACTACACACACACACACGCAGACACCCAATCACACACTGCACACACACGCACGCAGACACTCAATCACACACTACACACACACGCAGACACCCAATCACACACTACACACACACACACGCAGACACTCAATCACACACTACACACACACACACGCAGACACCCAATCACACACTGCACACACACGCACGCAGACACTCAATCACACACTACACACATGCATGTGGCTTGTGCACACACACATGTACAGACGGGTGTTAAAGGAACCATGTTTTCATTCTGAGAGAAAAATCAACAGAAGCGTTTGGTTTGTTAGCTTTGACCGTTCCCATGTTCATTCTGAGTGGTATCACTTCTTTCAGCTCATTCTAGTATCAATACACACCAAAGAGCCACCAAATCTCACCGACTCTCCCCTTAACATTCCCTCTGGTGCAAAATGTAACCTCTCTCAGAGCTGAGGTCACTGTTCTGGTGGTCTGGAGTCCCCAGTCACTGGACCAGCTCGTCCTACCAACACAAATCCCTAACAGCTTGGACTCTATTGTCTCTATAGTCCATTTCAAACACCTTCTATTGTTCAGAGAACGTTTTTTTTTTTGGGGGGGGGGGGGTCTGTTCGATACTTGAAACATGTTGATCATACCGTGATTGATTGACATGTTCCACGGCCCAATCAGAATCATTCACCTTTTTAGGAAAGAGTTGAATATCGGCCAAGAATAACTTGATGTGGAGCTGAAGAGCCCAACTGTGACATGGACTAGATTAATCCAAAACACCTGGTCATAGAGTAGAGAGAATGTAACCTCTGGTGCAGAAACACATCCAATGTTTTCATAAACTATCCAGAATCATAGAGAATGTTTGCTGGTCTAAAGATGATGCAAGACAAAGACAAATACGATATGTGTCCAAACTACGCCCGAAACTGAAGTCGCAGAGTGCTTTAACCCAACGAGTTAAAGTTACAAAGCAGATAAAACAATCTCGATAGGGAGACATTTCCAAGTTAATACAACATTGCTAATCACGAGACATTCAGGTTATATATTGTTTTGATGAAGGCTCCCATTGGCGGCAGCTGCAGACAGACTTTTGGCTAAGTATAGGAGGATAGTAGACAGACAGCCCAAGCGGTTTAGCCTTGTTTAAAATTATTAATCCACTTCTAATTCCAGCTGGTCCCGTGAGAGAGGGACCCCTATCCAGAAAATCAGCCCATTCATTGTGAGGTCTGGCAGAAGGGGGAAACTGGGCGTGTTTGTTTCTGCTCCAATCAGTTTCTAGTGGTCCAGAGATAAAAAAAAAGCCCAAGCCACGTCTCGATGGGGGAAGTAACAGAATCAGACATCTTCTAAAGTCAATGAATACCAACTCAATCCGGAGCCATGAGTAAGTGCATGAGACAGAAGAAACAAGTGTTTCTGCATCCCAGAAAGAGTTGCAGTCTTTAGTTCAATTTAAACGGTTAATGTCGGGCACACATGGGCACTCTTAATCTAGCAGATTAGAAGTGATTGGAAGTGATATCTTGACTGATTGTGCGAGACAAAACACTGTAACGGCAAAGTTTGATTGAAGCTGAAGACTGATACAAGCGTCTTTTACAAGCTTCATGCATCTGGCAATGATAAAGACACCTCTTCCTGTGAACAGAGCAGTCAGTCAGTTCCCCATGCCTCCAACCCAACAACCCAACAATCCAACAACCCAGCAATCCAACAACCCAACAACCCAACAACCCAGCAATCCAACAACCTAACAGCCCAGCAATCCAACAACCCAGCAATCCAACAACCTAACAACCCAGCAATCCAACAATCCAACAATTCAACAATCCAACAACCCAACAACCCAGCAATCCAACAATCCAACAATCCAACAATTCAGCAATCCAACAACCTAACAGCCCAGCAATCCAACAACCCAACAATCCAACAACCTAACAGCCCAGCAATCCAACAACCCAACAATCCAACAACCCAGCAATCCAACAATCCAACAATCCAACAACCTAACAGCCCAGCAATCCAACAACCCAACAATCCAACAACCCAGCAATCCAACAATCCAACAATCCAACAATCCAACAATCCAACAATCCAACAACCCAACAATCCAACAACCCAGCAATCCAACAACCCAACAATCCAACAACCCAGCAATCCAACAACCCAACAATCCAACAACCCAACAATCCAACAACCCAGCAATCCAACAATCCAACAATCCAACAACCTAACAGCCCAGCAATCCAACAACCCAACAATCCAACAACCCAGCAATCCAACAATCCAACAATCCAACAATCCAACAATCCAACAATCCAACAATCCAACAACCTAACAGCCCAACAATCCAACAATCCAACAATCCAACAATCCAACAACCCAACAGCCCAACAATCCAACAATTCAGCAATCCAACAACCTAACAGCCCAACAATCCAACAACCCAGCAATCCAACAACCCAACAACCCAACAACCCAGCAATCCAACAACCCAGCAATCCAACAACCCAACAACCCAACAACCCAGCAATCCAACAACCTAACAGCCCAGCAATCCAACAACCCAACACAGCCACAATCCAACCCCAGGCAGCTACAAACGACAATCAGCCTTTAAAAGGTCTACCACTGGGCTCCCGAGTTGCACAGTGGTCTAAGGCACTGCATCGCAGTGCTAGCTGTGCCACTAGAGATTCTGGGTTTGAGTCCAGGCTCTGGCGCAGCCGGCCGTGACCGGGAGACCAATGGGCCCAGCATCGTTCGGGTTAGGGGAGGGTTTGGCTGGGGATGTCCTTGTCCCATCGTTCACTAGCGACTCCGTGGTGGGCCGGGCGCAGTGCACGCTGACACAGTCACCAGGTACACGGTGTTTCCTCCGACACATTGGTGCAGCTGGCTTCTGGGTTAACTGGGTATTATGTCAAGAAGCAGTGCGGCTTGGTTGGGTTGGGTTGGGTTGTGTTTACGGAGGACGCATGGCTCTTGACCTTCGCCTCTCCTGAGTCCATACGGCAGTTGCAATGATGAGACAAGACTGTAACTACCAACTGGACACCACGAAATTGGGGAGAAAATGGGGTTAAAAAAAATAAAGAAAAAAAGGGCTACCACAGCTAACTGCCAACCACACTATGTACCCCCCCCAGTCTGAGGGAACTATGGCTAACCTCTGAGGGGATCCCACACTGTCACTTCCAATGTAAACATGACACCATACATACAGTGCATTCAGAAGGTATTCAGGCCCCTTGACTTTTTCAACATTTTGTTACCTTACAGCCTTACTCTAAAATTTTTTTTTTTTTAAATCCCTTATCGATCTACACACAATACCCTATAATGACAAAGTGAAAACAGGTTTGCAGAAATTTTTGCTAATTTATTACAAATAAAAAACAGAAAAAACTTTTTACATAAGTATTCAGACCCTTTGCTATGAGACTCCAAATCAAGCTCAGGTGCATCCTGTTGTCACACATCTGTCTATCTGAGGTCCCACAGTTGACAGTGCATGTCAGAGCAAAAACTAAGCCATGAGGTTGAAGGAATGGTCTGTAGAGCCCTCGAGACAGGATTGTATCGAGGCACAGATCTGGGGAAGGGTACCAAAAAAATGTCTGCAGCATTGAAGGTCACCAAGAACACAGTGGCCTCCATCATTCTTAAATGGAATAAGTTTGGAGCCACCAAGACTCTTCCTAGAGTTGGCCGCCTGGCCAAACTTAGCAAGCGGGAGAGAAAGACCTCGGTCAGGGAGGTGACCAAGAATCAGATGGTCACTCTGACAGAGCTCCAGAGTTCCTCTGTGGAGATGGGAGAACGTTCCTGAAGGACAACCATCTCTGCAGCACTCCACTAATCAGGCCTTTATGGTAGAGTGACCAGACGAAAGTCACTCTTCAGTAAAAGGCACATGACAGCCCGCTTGGAGTTTGCCAAAAGAACTCTCAGACCATGAGAAACAAGGTTCTCTCGTCTGATGAAACCAAGATTGAACTATTTGGCCTTAATTTCAAGCGTCACGTCTGGAGGAAACCTGGCACCATCCCTACGGGGAAGCATGATGGTGGCAGCATCATGCTGTGGCAATGTTTTTCAGCGGCAGGAACTGGGAGACTAGTAAGGAACGAGGAAGAGATGAACGGAGCAAAGTACAGAGAGATCCTAAATGAAAACCTGCTCCTGAGCGCTCAGGACCTCAGACTGGGGTGAAGGTTCACCTTCCAACAGGACAACGACCCTAAGCACACAGCCAAGACAACGCAGGGGTGGCTTCGGGACAAGTCTCTGAATGTCCTTGAGTGGCCCAGCCAAAGCCCGGACTTGAACCCGATCGAACGTCTATGGAGAAACCTCAAAATAGCTGTGCAGCGACACTCCCCATCCAACCTGACAGAGCTTGAGAGGATCTGCAGAGAAGAATGTGAGAAAGCCCCCAAATACAGGTGTGTCAAGAATGGTGACGAGTTGGAGGGTGGGGGTTCATGTGATATGGATGAGTTTAGAGGGGAACAAGGTGGATCCTGTACCATAACAACCCCTCCCCCCAATGTCTGCTTCTCATTATGGATGTCTTTGTCACCATGAAGGCCTTTCATATCTCCATATCCACCGCTTGGTCATTTACCATACAGTCAGCCTTCAGACATCAGTCACGTCCCACACAGACACACACATGTGCACAAATACACACACACACTACACGCACACACACAAATCCACCCACACTGGCTATTCTGACAGAAAATTGGACCCAATTAAAAGTAATCGAAGGCGGAGAAGTAAAAAGCATTTTAATATCCCATGCTTTTAATTATTTTCATTTGGCTTTCATCAGTTTTCCCCTCTCTTGCTCTTTCCCACTCTCTCGCCATGCCTCTATCTTTCATAATGATTTTTGAGTGCTGCTAGATTGACAGAAGAAATAGATTGTTGTGGAGATACTGATTATTTAATGAATTATTTATTATTTTAAAAGTTGCTGGGTGGTGATGTTCCCTCACTGTTACAGTTGATGGAAAATTACAGGCTGGTGCGACAGTGAGTGACATCTGAACAGAAGTGTCGGGGCAGGGGGTGGGCCATGCCCACTGAACCATCCAAATGTGCCCATGCCCTTAATGCCACGGCAACAGCGCCTACCCAACCAGGCCTCTGCTTCTATTTCCTAACACTTCCCCTGAACAAAAGTGTCATATTAATCATGGGCGCCAGTTTCTCTCCACCTCTCACTCTGTTATTGTTGCCATCCTAATAGTCAAGTCTCACGCTAAAAACGACAATCAATTCACCTCAGCATGAGCCCAGAAACATCCACTACTGTGAACATAGCCCCCTAAAAACCCTCCTGAATTTAGCAAGCCTTCATCAAAATGATCTGTCCTCTCCCTAAAACCGATAAGTAGGCCACCGAGAGTGGTCTGGGGAGGCCTGTGTCATTATTGATTTGACATGTTAATGAATAATTCATTTTCAGTGGCTGGCATCAGCTGTGGCCACTGTTTATTAGTGCTGAGGTGGGACAGAGAGAGAGAGAGTTAGAGAAAAGGGAGAAAGAAAGAAAGAGAGAGAGAGCTAGAAAGAGGAAGATAGAGAGAGAAATAGAAAGGAAGCGAGAGAGAGAAAGACAGAGAGAGAGAGCGAGAAAGAGCAAGATAGATAGACAGAGAGAAAGAGAAAGACAGAGAGAGAAACGAGAAAGAGGAAGATAAGAGCTAGAGAGAGAGAAAGAAAGAGAGAGAGAGAGAAGATAGAGAGAGAGAGAAAGAGAAATAAAGAGAGAGAGAAATAAAGAGAGAGAGAGAGAGAGAGAGAGAAAGAGAGAGAGAAACGAGAAAAAGGAAGATAGACAGACAGAGAGAAAGAGCAAGATAGAGAGAGATGAAGATAGAGAGAGAGAGAAAGAGCAAGACAGAGAGAAAGAAAGAGAGAGCGAGAGAGAAAGAGACAGAGAAAGAGCAAGATAGACAGAGAGAAAGACAGAAAGACTGACCCGTATGTCACCTCACTCCACTTTCCAGTCCTCTCCAACTCACTCTATTGGGTACAGATCTATGATCAGTTTACCTTTTCCAAATTCTAACATGCATCGTAGGGGATAAAAACTCACTGACCTAGGATCAGTGACTAAGCGCAACTTAATCCTACCTCCTTCAACCCAGGATTATTGTGGTCAGAACAATAACCCAGGGACCACTCCGCTCCACCACTCTGGGCCAAGCTTCTTTATGTAACATTTATGATCTCCAGTAATAACATAAAATGTTGCAGTGCAATCCCAGATTTCATATGATTTCTTCTGCCCGAGTGCTAGGTGATTTATAGTTGTTTCCAGCCTCCCTGGCGCTCTTGGCTGGGAGTACACAAGCCCAGCTTTATACCTGGGCGTAAATCACACACAACCACACTCGCTGACACAGGACCCAGCAGCTGCCTGTTTTCATACTGTACGCCTTTAACTTCAGAAGACTTTCTAACTTTGATAAAACTATCAAACCATTGTTGAAAAGCTAGTAAAAACAGGAAACATTTGATGGTTGCTTTCATGTATAAGTGTGTATTATATGCATGTGTGAAATGGAAATGTGTTTTTTTGCAAATCCCAACTCCCCCTGAGACACCCTCGGAGGGTCAGCCGTTATCTGCGGTGACCCGGAGCAATTAGGGTTAAGTGCCTTGCTAAAGGGCACATCAACAGATTTTCTACCTTGTCGGCTCAGGGATTCGAACCAGAAACCTTTGGGTTACTGGCCCAGGCTACCTGCCACCCCCTTTAGTTTATCTAAGTCTCCTGGTATGGCCTCTGGTCCGCCCTGAGTTGAGAAGGAGAGGGACTGAGTTTAGCAACACTACAGGTAAATCTCTAGACCTCTCACAAACACTATAGGCATGCAGCGCAACGTCCTGTGGTGGCCTCATGTCCACGTCCGAGGCTGGTGACAGGATTTACTGACATGACTCAGTGAGAATATCCCACCCCATAACCTTCTAACACACACACACAGAGGCTTTGTTGTAACATCCTGACCTTTTCACTAGTCAGTTGACATTCTGTGTGCTTTGAAATAGGGTTTGTGTGCTCAGTGAGGAGGCTCCACTGACTTCAGGCCTGCCGTCACATGACTTCATAGTTATTTATTTGATCTTAAACAGAAGGAACTTTGTACGGATGACTAAGATATTTTTAGTGAGCTGTCTGACATTGGATACACGTCAAACATACGCAACACACACCGGACATAAACACAAGTACACACACACACACACACACACACACACACACACACACACACACACACACACACACACACACACACACACACACACACACACACACACACACACACACACACACACACAGAGGTCAGGGCACCATAAAGAGCCTGTCAGGGAGGACTAAAGGAAGATGAGTTATGTGCTTGAGTTGTCTGTGACCTGTGACACTAGTCCATGTGATATCACTGACTGGAAAAAGCCTATGGGACTGTTAATTCCTGTCCATTCCACTGTAAGCCTGGATAACACCATTGTAAACCTGGATAACACTGTTGTAAACCTGGATAACACCGTTGTAAACCTGGAAAACGCCACTGTAAACCTGGATAACACCGTTGTAAAGCTGGATTACACACTTTTAAACCTGGATAACACCATTGTAAACCTGGATAGTACCGTTTTAAACCTGGATAACACCATTGTAAACCTAGATAACACCGTTTGAAACCTGGATAACACCATTTGAAACCTGGATAACACCGTTGTAAAGCTGGATTACACACTTTTAAACCTGGATAACACCGTTTGAAACCTGGATAACACCATTTGAAACCTGGATAACACCGTTGTAAAGCTGGATAACACACTTTTAAACCTGGATAACACCGTTTGAAACCTGGATAACACTGTTGTAAAGCTGGATAACACACTTTTAAACCTGGATAACACCATTTGAAACCTGGATAACACTGTTGTAAAGCTGGATAACACACTTTTAAACTTGGATAACACCATTTGAAACCTGGATAACACTGTTGTAAAGCTGGATAACACACTTTTAAACCTGGATAACACCATTTGAAACCTGGATAACACTGTTGTAAAGCTGGATAACACACTTTTAAACCTGGATAACACCATTTGAAACCTGGATAACACTGTTGTAAAGCTGGATAACACACTTTTAAACCTGGATGACACCATTGTAAACCTGGATAACACCATTGTAAACCTGGATAACACCATTGTAAACCTGGATAACACCGTTGTAAAGCTGGATAACACCCTTTTAAACCTGGATAACACCATTGTAAATCTAGATAACAATGTTGTAAACCTAGTTAACACCATTTGAAAGCTAGATAACACCACTTTAAACCTGGATAACACCCTTTTAAACCTGGATAATACTGTTGTAAACTTGGATAACGCCATTGTAAATCTAGATAACAATGTTGTAAACCTAGTTAACTTGAAAATAAAATAAAAGAGAGCCGCACACTCTAGGAGCTCAGATGCAAAAATGTAATTTCCAACGTTTCGACAGCCAAGCTGTCTTCATCAGGGTATATTCACAAACACTGCGGGATGACTCGTTTATATAGTGTTATAGTCACCCCGCAGTGTTTGTGAGTATACCCTGATGAAGACAGCTTGGCTGTCGAAATGTTGGAAATTACATTTTTGCATCTGAGCTCCTAGAGTGTGCGGCTCTTTTATTTTCAAGTTTTCTACTCCGCTAGCCAGCACCTCGCCTTAATAGGTGTGCGTTTCTTTTTCTTCTAGAGTAAACCTAGTTAACACCATTTTAAAGCTGGATAACACCGTTGTAAACCTGGATAACACCCTTTCAAACTTGGATAACACTGTTGTAAACCTAGATAACAGCATTGTAAACCTGGATAACACCGTTGTAAACCTGGATAACACCCCTTTAAACCTGAATAACACTGTTGTAAACCTGGATAACACCGTTTTAAATCTGGACAACACCGCTGTAAACCTGGATAACACTGCTGTAAACCTTGATAAAACTGTTGTAAACCTGTATAACACTGTTTTAAACCTAGATAAAAACCATTGTAAACCTGGATAACACTGTTTTAAACCTGGATAACACCATCTTAAACCTGGATAACACCCTTTAAACCTGGATAACACTTTTTAAACCTGAATAACACTGTTATAAACCTGGATAAGACAGTGCTACCAATCACAGCAGTCCTTTCAGCTGTACAATGTCTAATACAATCTCCCCCGCCCCTCTCCTCTCCTCCCCCTCCCCTCTCTCGATCTCTGGCCTTTTCCTTCCTTTCTCTGTCTTTCTATCTCTCTCTCTCACTCCCTCCCTCTCTCACCTTGCTACTGTAGTTATAGGTGGTTAGCTGCTACGAGAGCCCAGACTAACGGCCTTTGTTAGCGACACCCCTTTGTGCCTGTGTTTCTGTCTCTCTCTCCCCTTTCTCTCTCTCTCTCCCCTTTCTCTGTCTCTCTCTCTCTCTCTCCCCTTTCTCTCTCTCGCTCCCCTTTCTCTCTGTCTCTCTCTCTCTCTCTCTCTCTCTCTCTCTCTCTCTCTCTCTCTCTGTCTCTCTCTCCCCTTTCTCTCTCTCTCTCTGTCTCTCTCTCTCTCTCCGTCTCTCTCTCTCTCTGTCTCTCTCTCTCTGTCTTTCTCTCTCTATCTCTCTGTCTCTCTCTCTCTGTCTTTCTCTCTCTCTCTCTCTCTCTCTCCATCTCTCTTTCTCTCAGGGGCCACAAGGAACTCTAAGTTTCCATTCATGCTTCTCATTATCGGGGCATGTTGGGGTTTTTATGGGGCCTTGTAAACCCCTGAATTACAGCACTTTAAAATGGATCCTGACACTATTATGTGACCGTGCTTATGGAAAAGCCTTTCATTGCTGGACCGAGGACTTAAAATGGTGGACGACAAAAGAGCATGACTTGTTAATTATTTTTAACAGCCGGATAAAATGATTATGAACTAGGTAGGATACACAAATGACCAGTACCAGAAATGTTACATAATAAAATGACTTCCTCTTTGGGAAAATAACATGCTGTCTTAGACGAACAATGAAACATCTGCATAACAGACAAAATCCTATGTATTATTGTTTTTGTATGGGAGAAGTTTTCCATCTTTCTTTATTAAACAAATGAAAAACAAATTCAGTTGAATTATGGTTATGAGGCATCACTTCCTTTAAGATGAGGATAATAATGTAGAACACAATCCTTTCAATGAAAGTACTTCAAATTCAACAACACTAGGTATTCAATAATGAATATAATGGTAATGGAAATATAAATTGTAATTAGGGTTGCACATTTTGGGGAATATTCAGAGGTGGAAACGTTCTGTGGGAATTTAAGGGAATATATGGGAATTAAAGGGAATATATGGGAATTAACGGAAATATATGCAAATTAATATTAATACCTTTTAAATGTGGATGTTTTTTGCATTGGATATATATCATATGGAGACAGAAACATAAACCTTTTACCTTATCATAACTAGACATAATTGCAAATGATTAAATCCTTACAATAGACATTTTAAAAACAATTTAGTTGCGAATTGAACTTTAATTAAATGAGTTGACTCTTCACATGGGATGATTTCACTGAATAACAAAAGAAAGGAAATATTGAATGATTCCCAATGATCCAGCGCATCTCCTAAAACGCTTTCAACATAAATCTGTAAAGCTATGGTGATGTTCCTCTCAGGCTTCCATGTCTTCTCCCTGGACCTCCTCAATGTCCACCTCTTGAACATCAGACTATGAGGCCTCATCTTCACTGTCACTTTCCAACCTTGTTGAGGATGGCCTGTTGTCAGGCTCAAAAAGCCTCAAATGTGCCCGGATGGCCACCAATTTTTAAACCCTTGTATTGGTCAGCCTGTTGCGTGCTTTGGTGTGTGTGTTCCCAAACAAGGACCAGTTGCGCTCTGAGGCGGCTGGTATTGGTGGGATTTGGAGGATGATGGAGGCAACAGGGGAAAGAGCCTCAGATCCACAAAGTCCCTTCCACCAGGTGGCTGATGAGATAAGTTGGCATGACTACCATATTGCATCTCCATCCCAAAGCCCTTGCTTGTCAGTGTACTTTGCCAGACTACCAAGAACCTTGCCCTCATCCAGGCCCAGGTGGCGAGACACGGTAGTGATGACACCATAGGCCTTGTTGATCTCTGCACCAGACAGGATGCTCTTGCCGACATACCATCCAACGTTTACGCTGCGACGTGTATGGGCTTCAGGCAGAAGTCTTCACGCTTTTTGATGTATTTCAGAACTGCAGTTTCCTCTGCTTGGAGAAACCGTGATGTGGGCAGGGCAGTACGGATTTCTTCTCTTATACCTGTAAGCAGAGTCTTAACATCAGACAGGATGGCATTGTCTCCCTCAATCCGTGCAATGGCTACTGCTATAGGTTTCAGGAGTTTCAGGCTGCTTACCACTCTCTCCAAAAATACATTATCCAGGAGGATCCTCTTGATGGGGCTGTCCATATCGGCCGACTGTGAAATGGCCATTTATTTGAGAGACTCCTTCCCCCCCAGGAGACTGTCAAACATGATGACAACACCACCCCAATAGGTGTTGCTGGGCAGCTTCAATGTGGTGCTCTTATTCTTCTCACTTTGCTTGGTGAGGTAGATTGCTGCTATAACTTGATGACCCTTCACATACCAAACCATTTCCTTGGCTCTCTTGTAGAGTGTATCCATTGTTTTCAGTGACATGATGTCCTTGAGGAGCAGATTCAATGCATGAGCAGCACAGCCAATGGGTGTCATGTGAGGGTAGGACTCCTCCAGTTTAGACAAAGCAGCCTTCATGTTCACAGTATTGTCTGTCACCAGTGCAAATACCTTCTGTGGTCCAAGGTTATTGATGACTGCCTTCAGCTCATCTGCAATGTAGAGATCGGTGTGTCTGTTGTTCCTTGTGTCTGTGCTCTTGTAAAATACTGGTTGAGGGGTGGAGATGATGTAGTTAATTATTCCTTGCCCACAAACATTCGACCACCCATCAGAGATGATTGCAATACAGTCTGCTTTCTCTATGATTTGCTTGACCTTCACTTGAACTCTGTTGAACTCTGCAATTAGTAGATTAAAGCATGTCTGGTTGGAGGGGTGTATGCTGGGCGAAGAACATTCAGAAATCTCTTCCAATACACATTGCCTGTGAGCATCAGAGGTGAACAGGTTGCATGCACAGCTCGAGCAAGACATTCATCAGCATTTCTCTGACTACATTCCTCCACTGAGTCAAAAGAAACTTCTGATTCCAGGAGAACCATGAGCTGTTGCTATCGATAAGGTGTCTGAAGAAGTAGAGGGACTTTTGTCAGAGGTTTCTTGTTGTGAGCACTGAGGGAACTTTGTGCATTTGGCCAGATGATTCTGCATCTTTGTTGCATTCCTCACATATGATTTGCCACAGTATTTGCAAATGTACACAGTTTTTCCTTCTACATTAGCCGCAGGGAAATGTCTCCACACATCAGAAGGTGCCCGTGGCATTTTCCTGTAAAGATTAGAAAATATTCTGGAGATTTACTGGATTTTCCGAACCTTTGCAACCCTAATTGTAATAGTAGAAATTATATTTTTATTGTGATATATAACATTATTTATCAAGAACAAAAATGAAAAGTAATTAGGAAGTATTGCTGCGCAGAGAAAAGTCATTTCTAAATGATTACAAAGGCAAAAAGTAGAGATATTTAATGATTTTCTCATTACGCAGACACAAGCAGATGAATTGTATTTCCAATGTTCCCTGGTATATAAACATGGAAATACAGTAGATATAATAACAATTTAGTTCATTTATATGCGTGTGTTCGTGCATCCATGCAGCTGTATGAGTAGACCTATGTGTGTTGGTACATATGCATGTATATATTCTCTGAAGGTCATACTGGGCTGAGTAGAGGCAGGAGCAGGCTGTTGGTCGTCGGAGCAGAGCGGTGGGTCACAATAAAAGGTGTCAGCCAGTCAAAACAGTGCCCGTTATTCCAGCCTGGGCCCAAGTGGCGGTGAAGAGGCTCTTTTCAGGCGCCCTTAATGTGGTAAAGAGATCTCCTTCACAATTGGGACACTCCAAGAGGCCATCCCCGGCAAACAGGCAAAAACAAACACCTCCCACCACCATCACCCCTCCAGCCTCCACCCAGCCCACTAATTCAGACCTCGTGTCCCAGTGTGCACCACTGGAGGCCCAGCCACCAGCAGACAGAACCAGGTGATCCCAAATGAAACACTCCTCACAACTTCACAACACTCTCAACTGCTATGAGAGATGTTCTACTCAAAATAACGATTACTGCCAGCACTGCGAAGCCACATGATCACCTTGGCAGTGTCTGGAAATGTCACCTACATGGTTCTGAAAGTTAGCAGAGTGGTGTGGTTCACAGAAGATATTAAATGCATTGTGATCTGCTCCAAAACGTCACCCCCCTGAATTCCTACAGATCTTCCCAGTGTCAACATTTATTTTCCCCACTAATGCAACTTTCTGTGTGCACTGATACACCATTGTTATTACAACTGCACTATTATGCCCGGTATATTCCTGGCTATGTTCTAAAATCAACATCTAACTTATCCATCCTCCTTTCACTCTAACCTCTCTGTCTACAGGGCACAACATAACTGTATAATTTAGAAGAGTATTTTCTCCTTCTCTCTTTGAAAAGGCCTAGTCTTCCTGTTCCACACGGTGAGCTGGTTCACTGGATTTCATTGGGGTGACTTCTGTGGGTCCACATGGGGCCATGGTTATATTGTGGAGGAGAGAGGCCTTTGAATCCATCTTACCAGGCAGAGGCTGGGGCTGGGGAGGAGAGGAGAGGAGACAGCCTGAGCAGTAGCAGCCCAGCTGGCCTAGTGACAATTTGGCTGACAATGGCAGGAGAATTAGCACTCACGTTTACAAGCACCACCTCAAATTACTTCTCTCTCTTTCTCTGCCACACTCACAAAAGAGAAAGAAAGCAAGTTGAAAGTGGACTTTATAAGACGCTGCAGAGGCCAGACATTGTCGGTAATAAGTAAAGGTTGCCGGGATCCAAATCCATAATCATGATCATAAAAGAAAACTGTTTACAACACAAATTAAACAATTATACTAGCTAGCTAACTCTCTCTCTCTCCGGCAGATCCCGGACTGGAATGGGACTCATGGGGCTTGACTGAATTCAAAGACAACACCTTCATCTTCTTCTACCTCCTCTATTTTCTCCCTGCTCCTCCATCTCCTTCTTCTTGTCTGTTGAAACATGTGGTCAGCTGTTGTGCTTCCATGTGGTCAGATGATCAAAGCTTGGGAGCGTTGGTAATTGTCCCCCGCTGAAGCGCTGCCCTGGCTGGGATCAGGCTCTCTCAGCAGGTGGGGGGGACAGCCATGAGAACGGAGGGAGCGGGTGGTGGAACGTGAGAGGCCCTGCCTGGTAGAAATAAAGACTTCCTAAGGGCTGCTCTCTGACAACAGATCCCCAAAGGCATAGTGAAAAATGAAGCCTAGCTTCCCACATTAGCAGGGGTTGGAGCAGGAGAAAGGGGCTGCCGATAGGGGGGGGGGTTGAAGGGGAGAGATGGAAGAATAAGAGAATGGGATTATAATATTGGCTCAGAGAGGGGTGAGTGATGATTGTACGCCACATTTTGCATCGGGGCTTAGAAGTCGGTCTGTGTCAAACGCCAGGGTTTTCCCCAAACGTGTTTTATGGAATATGAATGCTGTGTTTCTTCTCCTCATCACCCCACGCCCCAACTCTGCTTGCTCGCAAACACACGCACACACACACACAACCAAATAAAGTCGGCAGTTGTTCTAACACAATACACACACACACTCACACGCAGATTGAAGTGGCGAGACGCATACCATGGCGGTCTTCGTGTTTACCTGAAGACCAGGGGGAGCTGTGAAAGCTCACAAGTCGGGCTACTTCACATGTATGTGGGAGCCCGCAAAACACTTTTCACTGCTGTCCGTCATTTTGATTGCCCAGCACGGCTCCCCCACCACGCCCCCACCCCTCGGCCAGATGGCTCTTTTTAACTGTCTGCGGGCTCTAGCACCTCCATACTAAATCCCTGGGCTCTGGGCTGGGCTGGTGGGTAGAGGAGCTGGAGGGAGGGTGGGGAGGGGAGGAGAGGGGGGGGGGGGGATCTCTGTGGACAAATGGTTTCGGAGGTAGCAGAGCAAATAAAACGGATTAAGGGGAGTCTTTTCACAGACACTTCAAAACTACTTTGGAGCTCGTCCGCCGACCGCAGCCTCCCCCCACATATCCACCCCAGCCCCTGATAAGAGCAAAAAAATCTGCCAATCACAGCAAGCTAGGGAGAATCTAAACTGTGTTCACCAAGGAGCTAAGACATATATATATAAAAACAAACTAACACAGGGCACAAAATGTTTTTTTGGAACCCAGAGTAAGCGATAAGAAAAGGCCGGACTACTCTTCAAACCTCATGACATAACCTTTTAGAAATGTAGCAGGTCCATTATGACTAACAGACAAGTGAGGCGATCTCAAAGCCAACCTAATATTTCACTGCGGACGGAAGTTAATCAATACATTTCATTTTGTATTTTTAAAAGCTTTAAATGTCTCTGTGTCCTCTGTTGAATGCTTCTGTTCAAGTGTAAGTGGACAGACTTAAGTCCACACAGCGTACTGTAAATAGGCCCGGGAATTTGTGACCCATGAAAAAACGCACACTGCACTGGATTGCCAAGCCAATCACTGAACACGGCTGATGTTGATTCCATGCGCTGTCCTTTCAAGTCTTGGTTATTGTTCTAAAGAATCAACAAATTGCACAATATCCACAACCTGCTTTCCATGAACCACTAGGACATGGCTGGCAAAAGAGGTGAAAGCACATACTGTCCAATATGAATGGGACTCAGTTGTCACCTCTTGACTAATTCCAGCCAAAGGTTCCTTTTTGACTCCCCGCTGCGTCATGTCATTATGTTGCCTAGCAACGTGCCATGATTTATTTTTAGCGACACAAAAATTAAGATTCCCATTTTGTTAACACAAAAACACTTATGACTGTCTGGCATATATTAATTTGTATAAATTATGAGTCTAATCAAAAAGACAATTGAAAGAGGAAGTATTTGCATAAACTCTGTGACATTTTTGTATCTATTGCTCAATCTTACTGAATTGACTGTGACACCACAGCAACCATTGTCTTTGATGAAACACCTGTCATATTTTAGAGGCAGCGTTTTAAAAGATGGAAAACAACATTCCGCAACATAAATAATGATTTACTTCTATCAGAAATAAAGACCCTGTAAATAAGGCCCTCGCTTGTCACATGTTATTGTTCATCCTAGTACAATACCTGACAGCCTGCTTCAAGCATTTCCCTCTCATCCCGTTCATGGACATGGCCCAGAGGCCTGGTGTCACTTTGCACCCAGGGCAGTGAGCAGGTGAACCTACTCCTGATGACATGTCCCCATGCATGCAGGGACCTCTGCAGGGACCCGAGGGACCCCGAGATCACTCAATTAGTGCAGGAGAATGATCCTGCCCAGCCAGGACTGAACCCTGACACAGTACCTGCCAAACACTGTCAGGCTGCACTGCCACCAACCAGCCCGCCGTCTGTGTGGGCGGGTGGGTGAGTGGGTGGGTGAAGGAGTGGGCGGGGGTTGGAGAGTGTTGGAGTGGGGGGTTGGGGGGGGGGGGGGGGGGGGGGGGGGGGGTATGTTCCTGCCTGCCTTTTTCTTTCTGCCTCTCTACCTGCCAGGCTCTCTATTATTCGTTTTGTCTTCTGTCTATCCGTCTGTCTACCCATCTGTGTGCATTCTGCCATCCTAGCTGATTGTCTGTCTCTCCTGTCGCTCTGTGGATCATTGTGTTCTTAGCTCCCCAATGACTGTGCTTCAATGCATTGTTACGGATCACTGTGCTATTCATGCAGAAATAAATATTTCCTACAGTGTTCATGCTTTAGTGCTGATGGTGTACAACTTAAAGAAAGAGAGTCAGTCAGTGGAGATAGCAGGAGTTTAATTAGCATGTTCTCCTTGATAGGTCCCCAACCCCAGCCAACAGATATAGGCCAATAGTAGGAAGAAGCACTGCAGTCTGCCTTTGATTCTGGAGAGAGATAGTAAACACACAGACACAAACTAGACACACACGCTCAAGTGTGCATGTACACATAGACATACACATTTGCATGCGCACACACTCACACTCACACACACACACACACACACACACACACACACACACACACACACACACACACACACACACACACACACACACACACACACACACACACACGGCAAAGAAAACAACTACTGTCCTCAGAGTAGTGAAGAGCAGCGAAAGTAAGTGTGTGTTGTCTCAGATCCCATGATGAGGGAGGGCTTCTAGGTGAGCTTCACTCTGACGGAGGGGGCTTGGGGGGCTCGATAAACTCCTTCTCTCTTTGTTGTTCTAGGAACGTATTCCCATTGCTGCCTCTTGAAGATCATGGTAACCTGCTGTCAGCCAGAGAGACGGGGGCCCTGTGCCATTAGACTTAGATGTGTTCTTGAATCAAGAATATGTCTAAAACAAGAACAACAACAACAATATCAGTCACTTCCTGGGAGGCACACGATCAAGGAGTAGCAGCTGCCTGTTGCTAGGGAAAGATGATTTATCTCACTATTAGTCTATTTCCTGTCTCTCTATTGCTCTTTTTTTAGAGACTTCCTCAAAACTACTCAATTCAGCCTTGGGATGCAGTCCCAAACAAATCAATACAGTACTGTCTATATCTGTCCTCCAGGCTAGGAAAAGTCTGTTGAGTAGTAGACACACACACACACACACACACACACACACACACACACACACACACACACACACACACACACACACACACACATCGAATATCGGTTTCCTCAAGACAATGCACTGGATATCATAACAGCAATCAACTCTCTTACTCCCGATCCTATTAAGGATCCATTTGACCTCTAAAACTTTGCAGAGGCTCAGTGAGATGGAAGTCAGTGGAACACAACAGCTGGCACTACAATTTACATGAGAACACAGCAACTGCTGCAGCTGCCATCACTAGGCATCTGCCGGGTAAATACTGCTATGAAAATAAACATTCCTGCGAGGCCACATACACTACCCATCTCAGTCCATTCCTCAGGGGTAATGACATGCACTATCATATAAATCCAGGTATGCTAACGCCTCGCAGTTCAATTCCAAGTTTGTTATTGTAGAGGTCCAACTTTCCAACTGGACCAATCACCAGTTTGCACTTCACTAATGGTGCCCTTTTGGTGCCCATTAATTGCCCAATGATGATTTTTACGCTCTTCAAACACACGTTGCCTTGTGTCCCCAGTGGCTGACATCAGACTGGGAAAGGCCTTAACCCCAGCCCCTAGACAAGGAGGAGGAGAGTAGAAAAAAGATCACCCTAACCACTGATCCCATGTCAGATGTTGTACCATCCTCTAATGCAGGGATCATCAACTAGATTCAGTCACGGGCCGATTTATTTCTTGAGCGGATGGTCGGGGGGCCGGAACACAACCACTAATAATTTGTAGACTGCAAAGTGACCACAAGAAGCCCAAACAGATTTAATGTTGGACTAAAACATAATCATTTCAAACCTTGCTTACATTTGTATACGATCACCACTCTCTATTAGGCGTGGGAATACTTTGGAACAGACTTCTTAAATCACTTGGAGCTAATTTCTTGGTGTTTTTACAGTCTTTTATGTCCAACAATGGAAATAATAATACAATAAAATAATAATCATTTTGCTCAGAAAACTCAAATAAAACCACCCGCGGGCCAAATTCGGCACGCAAGCCTCCAGTTGTTGAACCCTGCGCTAATAGTTACTGATATGATCGGAGGTAGTGTAATCTGATCCTAGATCTATAGTAAAGAGCCTTCTAGTTTGAGCTAGGGGAAGGAGGAGTGGGCCTTGGTGCTGGGGGGAGAGAGGGCCGTACCACACCTGTGTGTGTTGACTCTACACGTCTAGATATTTGATTAGCTGTAATCCAATTGAGGGAGACGGCTTCCTGTTAAGCGAGGTGCAAAGGGCCTAAATAAACAGTTTACAGGACAAACACCAGCCAGTCCACAGCCCACTACGGCCCATTCCACCAACAACAACAACATTGTCAAAGTGTGTGTCCTCTGCTAGAGCTTGACCCTTATGTCTGGTAGGTCATTTGCCTCGGTTGCAGCTGCAGTGCACTTTAGGAGCGATATGAAGGAGTTTGGTCTCACTAAAAGCATCAGAGTAGGAGAGGGAAGGAAAGGGAGGGAGAGAGAAAGCACAGGTTGGGAGCAAAAGCTAATTTTGACACAAAAGCTTCTTATCGTATCTAACTTCTTTCCTATTTTAGCCCAGAGGTGCTCTTAAGGTGTTTTTAGAAATCACATTCTCAAGGAAGATCAAGAAAGTGTGACTAACATGTGTTTTCAAATGCAAAACCACACAAATCGGTTGTTATTAGGTTATTACGATAGAGATCTGGTGGACTTTCATCAAAGCCTTTTCCTTTGCAAACACCAGCGAGCCCCAGATCAAATCAAATCAAATCAAATCCTTTGTTGTGCCGCTTTATGTCATGTTACAAACAAAGGGGGGAAATACTGGTCATTCTGTTCGGAGAACAATTGGTCGGCTCTCTGTAACAGTTGGTTCCTACAGAAGGCATGGGTTTAATGGGAATAAATAAAGCTGAATGGCCTAAATACACTGATGAGAAAAGGGCTGATAACCATGGCAACAGCCTCTTTTTCTAAATAGTTTATTGAGGCCCGAAGCACAGGAGGAACCAAAATGGTTTGGTATGTCAGCCTCCCACTAATATAAATCGACTATACCAACACCTCCACAACAAGGTCCATGGGATGCTCTGGAACAGATGTGTTTGTCGACTCTGTGGAGTTTAGACTCCCTGCCTCCCTAAAGCTGTGCCAGGCCTGTTACAAAACATAAACAGCTGGGTCTCCTGCCTCCCCATGTGCCCACCGACCAAATTACTGGCACTCACTGGAGGGGTACCAGGGATACACCAAGTCTGTGTGTGTCCGTGTAAGGAGGACAAGCACACGTTTCTAGTGTCTCAGACCATGCGTGTGGGTATAAGAAAGGCACAATGAAGGACGAGTCACAAAACCATACTGTTCTCATCAGCGCAAATGTCAAAAGTCATGTCCTCCTTCCCTGTCACTCACTTACAGAAACAAAAGACCGTCAGCACTCTTTCTGAGGGTTTGCAGCAGACATGATGAATTCCAATTTAATTGCCTACAATCTCATATTAATGGGGGTGGGAAAGCACATGCACAAGAACAAAAACATAGACAAATGTCAAATGGAGAGATGAGACAGACATGGGGGTAGGAATAAAGACATTTTAAAAAATGAGTCGAAATGAAATCTAAGTTCTGTATGTTGACCTCCGTAACCGTGGCCTCGCATGCTTCATTTCTGTCTTAACGCTTCGCTCAACTACAAGGTTTGTTCAAATTTCTCATTTTGATTTTCTACCTTGCTATTTGTTAGTTTCTAATTCTCTCCTCCTTATCTTTGGCCTACCGTGTTTCTAGCTTATTCAAAAGGTCCAACTTTCTGAGACGGAACTCTGTTATGTTCCTTCCTTGTTTGATCGTGGAACAGCGGCGCGGGACTGTCCTCTATCAAAATAGACTTCGGCTATTGGTCCAGATCATACGACATTCGAGAGAGGAAAAACGAAAACATATTTTCTGACATTTTATGCTGCTTTGCTGGAACTCTTGTCTCTGTCTACATCGCTCTCTTGCGTTCTGTAAATATAACATATCTATGGAAATAGCGCTGCCTGACTCCTCTTCACTGCGCTGTGCCAGTCAAGTTGAAATAGGTTAGGTATCATCTCTCACATCACAATGTTGTCACCATCAACCATCAACCTCAATAGACAATACTATTGTAATATCGCCCAACCCTAATGACAACCATGCAGCATTTAATACCATACCGCATCTAGCGTGTTCTGTAGCCAATCATAGCTGACCCCTCAATCATAGCTAAACGGGTCTCCAAACCCAATGAATCACCTTGAAAGTTTCTCTACAAGCCCAAAGGTCAACTCAGATCAAAGTGATAAACACATATAATTGCTGTGCTTTCTCCGTGGCTCAACATTGTTATTGTCCCTGTCATCTGTAAACACATGTGGTGTTGCCACTAATCCTCTATCAGCGCCGACAATCAACTTGAAACAGACACAGCTAAGGGTTAAGGAAGTAGTCATTGTTTTAATAGAGAGAGAGAGAGCTGCTACAGTGTACCCTGTAGAGGAGCTCCAATGGAGACGCAGCGATGGGCGGCTGAGCCAGTCCAGATGCCTGCCGATGGACCAACTTGCCTGAGAGACGCCCGAGCTGTCTGGGGCTTCCGACAGCGCTCTTCATCACCGCACTCACCACACGCACACACTCCCTCCACATGCCATCTGTGAACACACAAACACACACCACACCAGCAACACCCACTAACCAACCAGCAGCGGCACAAAAGCGGGGAGACACGTTAGCATCATGGCTAAGACCGCAGCTCTGCTGACTGCTGACAGGCGTTAAAGAGAGATAGAGAGCGGGAGGGAGAGAGTAAGGAGGGAGGGAGGGAGACAGAGTTGCTGAGCCAGATGGTCATCCTAAGCTAAGCTAAGCGCTAAAGATTGAGCTGCCAGAAGACAGCCGTCTTGGGCCGCTCTGGTGCTGTCGTGTGTGGGACTGCTGCTGTGTGTGTGTGTGTGTGTGTGTGTGTGTGTGTGGTGTGCCTATTTGCTTGCCTCTGTGTCTGTGTGTGTGTCATAGTGTGTGTCGTGTTTGGGGTAGTGTGTGTGATCCGTGGCGTGGTGCTTGTGGCATGTAGGGTTAGCCCTCTCTGGCAGTGCGCGGCCCTGCACTTGCATCAATTACAGCGGATGACGGTGACAGCTGTAATTGCAGTGCTGTAAGTGTGATTAACCAACGGCTCTGCCATGGAGATCAGCAAGCCACCCATTTCATCTTCAGCACCCCTCTGACCATAGCCGCGGGAAGAAGGGGTGCTGAGGGTGCTGTCCAAAATGTGTCTTCACAAAAGTAGTGCACTGGGCCTTTAGTAGTCCTGTACTAGCTGACTGATATATAGTTCTCTGTAGCGCGGGCTACATCGTTAGGGCAGAGAGCATGCTTTACAAAAGATAAATGTTTTTATTGTCAGCAGATAGATGCAGTGAAATGTGCTGTTCTAATGAAGATCTACAACAATAAGTAAATGGCAGTATTAGACTGAAAGATATAAGGTCATTCCGTGAGGCTCTCCATGTTTATTAGTGTCTCATTCAACATACAGTATTTGTTGCTACTTCACTCAATCCCGTTTTAACAGTTTCCCTTCCTAACTGTTTTACCTTCCCTGAGATCAACCAGAAATGTTTTCTTGGCCAAATATTATCATAAAAAGGTCATACGTGGTTTCTCGTTTCTGCATCATCAAATTTTGTGGAGGAGTAGGGGGCGCTTCGGTGCACCGGACAGCAGTGTTCTGGAGCCGCACAGAGCTTTGCTCAGGCACTTCTCACACTGGTGCTCGTTTAGTAAAGTTAGATCAAAGCTAAATCAATGTCTTGGAAGATTAATTATTCATTAGTATTCTACATAACGGCACCAAATACAGTATAATAGTACAGTATAACGTTACTGTTACACCAAAAACATTTCTTATGAGATCTTAGGACGTTCAGCTGAATAGTCAAAAAGAAAATCAAATGTGGCCAAAACGCAACAGCGCCCACCGCTAGGCAGGGGGTGAGGATGGGAGGGTGCAGCCAAATGTTTTTATTCATGTATGCTACACTGTCCCGCAAAATCATCCTGCTGTCCCACATTTGGGAATTTTAAATATGGTCACCCCCCCCCCCCCCCCCCCACACACTCTACCTCAGCAGGGAAAAGAGGCCAGGAGGAAGGCTGAAGTGAGAGGGGGGTGGAGGAGGGTAAATCGCCACTAAACAAATACAGTGGGGCAAAAAAGTATTTAGTCAGCCACCAATTGTGCAAGTTCTCCCACTTAAAAAGATGAGAGAGGCCTGTAATTGTCATCATATGTACACTTCATACTATGACAGACAAAATGAGATTTTTCTCCTCCAGAAAATTGTAGGATTTTTAATGAATTTATTTGCAAATTATGGTGGAAAATAAGTATTTGGTCAATAACAAAAGTTTATCTCAATACTTTGTTATATACCCTTTGTTGGCAATGACAGAGGTCAAACGTTTTCTGTAAGTCTTCACAAGTTTTCACACACTGTTGCTGGTATTTTGGCCCATTCCTCCATGCAGATCTCCTCTAGAGCAGTGATGTTTTGGGGCTGTTGCTGGGCAACACGGACTTTCAACTCCCTCCAAAGATTTTCTATGGGGTTGAGATCTGGAGACTGGCTAGGCCACTCCAGGACCTTGAAGTGCTTCTTACGAAGCCACTCCTTCGTTGCCCGGGCGGTGTGTTTGGGATCATTGTCATGCTGAAAGACCCAGCCACGTTTCATCTTCAATGCCCTTGCTGATGGAAAGTCTCACGATACATGGCCCCATTCATTCTTTCCTTTACACGGATCAGTCGTCCTGGTCCCTTTGCAGAAAAACAGCCCCAAATGTTTCCACCCCCATGCTTCACAGTAGGTATGGTGTTATTTGGATGCAACTCAGCATTCTTTGTCCTCCAAACACGAAGAGTTGAGTTTTTACCAAAAAGTTATATTTTGGCTTCATCTGACCATATGACATTCTCCCAATCTTCTTCTGCATCATCCAAATGCTCTCTAGCAAACTTCAGACGGGCCTGGACATGTACTGGCTTAAGCAGGGGGACACGTCTGGCACTGCAGGATTTGAGTCCCTGGCGGCGTAGTGTGTTACTGATGGTAGGCTTTGTTACTTTGGTCCCAACTCTCTGCAGGTCATTCACTAGGTCCCCCCGTGTGGTTCTGGGATTTTTGCTCACCGTTCTTGTGATCATTTTGACCCCACGGGGTGAGATCTTGCGTGGAGCCCCAGATCGAGGGAGATTATCAGTGGTCTTGTATGTCTTCCATTTCCTAATAATTGCTCCCACAGTTGATTTCTTCAAACCAAGCTGCTTACCTATTGCAGATTCAGTCTTCGCAGCCTGGTGCAGGTCTACAATTTTGTTTCTGGTGTCCTTTGACAGCTCTTTGGTCTTGGCCATAGTGGAGTTTGGAGTGTGACTGTTTGAGGTTGTGGACAGGTGTATTTTATACTGATAACAAGTTCAAACAGGTGCCATTAATAAAGGTAACGAGTGGAGGACAGACTAGCCTCTTAAAGAAGAAGTTACAGGTCTGTGAGAGACAGAAATCTTGCTTGTTTGTAGGTGACCAAATACTTATTTTCCACCATAATTTGCAAATAAATTCCTTAAAAATCCTACAATGTGATTTTCTGGATTTATTTTCTCATTTTGTCTGTCATGGTTGAAGTGTACCTATGATGAAAATTACAGGCCTCTCTCATCTTTTTAAGTGGGAGAACTTGCACAATTGGTGGCTGACTAAATACTTTTTTGCCCCACTGTAAATAGGTGTGCATATACATAGAGACACTGTAACAGTATTCATCGTCTGAAGAAGAGGAATCATCGGACCAAAGCGCAGCGTGGTAAGTGTTCATGCTTGTTTTATTACAACTGAACACTATAACAAAAATAAACAAGAGAATAACTGAAACAGGGTGCAAAAACACTAAACAGAAAGGAACGTAGAATGCCCACCCAAATCACACCCTGACCAAACCAAAATAGAGACATAAAAAGCTCTAAGGTCAGGGCGTGACAGACAGACACACACACACACACACACACACACACACACACACACACACACACACCCTATCCTGCGTCGGTGAGCTCTCCTGCTGCTCTGTGTGATAAGGGCAGCTGCATCAAGCTCCAGTGTTATTATTTTCATAATAACGGACGGTTTGGTGGAAGATTAAACCAAACCTCTTCAGGAGACTGGTGTTTATCCTGTCTCTAGTGAAAATGAAGCACTTGTAAACCAATATCATAATACATTGTGAATACCTTCTATCATCTTATTGGCAAACCATAATCACAAGTTCCTCTTTAGCCTACTCTAGCATCCAGCTTTCATCAATGATATCCCTAATCACTGTTTGTACTGCAACCGTGATAACACGGAACAGTCACACAAATCTAATGTGATGAAGTCAGTGAATCGATTGGAGATGCCAACTCGGATATGACATTAATATTTAACGATTTGTCTGGGCCAGGCAAATGCATTCCGTGATACCTTCAGGGAATCAAGACAGTGCAGATTTGTTCATAGAGGATAAGAGTTATCGCGCACAGATGAGCTGCGCAGACACACACACTTGCAGACACACACACAGCCAGACTCGCTCTGGCTCATAAGCTGTAACCCATCCAATATGCGTAGCTGTCGGGCAGCGCTCGGGAAAGCCATTCTAGACAGCACAGTGAATCCTGCACGCTACCCTCTATTCAATCACAGCCCTCCCTGGCCCAACCCGTACAAGTGGACCAATCCGGTGCACCAGACACTGCCCCCTCCCCACCCCCCATTGCCACACACACATTTAAAGCATCCAATCCAGCTGTGATTACTGGCCAGGAGCCAAGCTGTCGTTCTGGCCGGGGTGTGGCATGAATGGCAGGGAGACGTGGGTGTGTGTCTGTGTGATTGGGGGTGGGATGGCGATACAAATCGAACCACATCTGAACTCTGGTAGTAGATAGCGCCTCGGCAGCACGCGAGACAGACGGAGATAGAGAAAGGGAGGGAGGCACAGAGAGAGACAGGGGGTTACTATGCCAGTGTGTGAGAGAGAGAGAGTGAGCGTGACTCTGGAGAGGAGAAGAGGAGCAGCCAGCCGGTGAATCATCCTCTGCTCACAAACATCTCTTGGCCCAGATCACAGAGATATAAAGCCTAGAAAGGCAGACTTACACTCTGTAAGACTCAGATTGGGATACATTCTACTTTGATCTGAGATTCTAGGTTATAAGTTCTAGGAGGTTGGATTTGACAACGGCAGTTTGATTATTTGTTGGATAGATGTTCTGCACCGAAATAACTCACACATCTGTACACAATCTTAAACACAAACACGGACACACACCTCTAAGACGAGGCTGATGTATGAGTGGTAATGAAACACAGTGGGGACTTACCTATGGTTCAACATGAGTAGTCTGTCCCAGAGCCAAATGCCAGGAGTGATATCCAGGTGAAGGGTCACAAGCCAGGGGAGGGGTCATACTCAAACCAGGAGGTAGAGAAAAGAGACATTCTGAAATAGGAACAAAGAAAAATACTAATAATTTTGGGGCTGCTTATATTTGTCCTATTTCACACGTTAATATATGCATGTGTGAATTGGAAATGTGTTTATTGCATTTTCCAACTCTCCCTGAGACACCCTCAGAGACTGGAGCAATTATGTAAAGTCCCCATATTTGGGGACCCTGTTAGATTTTTTTATTCAATTCAGTCTGGCATGACAGCGGTAGCCCCTATCTGCAAAAGTGTCTGCGGAAAGCTGAATATCTTGGCTATTGATCTGTGCTTTAAAAACTTTGGTGTGACTTACTACCATATATGGGCATACGAATGTATAAGGGCGGGCTAAGCCAATGACCTCATTTCAAGATGGCTGCCACCTACATTCTGGTTAGCATTGTGAAGCATAAACAAAATAAAAACGGAATACGTCGATACACACCGAAAGCTTAGGTTGGTAGGAACAAATCTAGCCTTTTATCTGATGATGTATGACCTAATAGCAACATTGAATGTCCACCGAGTGACTATATCTTTGTGCATCAAAAATATGACGTCGCCTGCTTATGCGCCGTAGGCATCCATTACACAGGGGATTGGCTACTATGTCACCTTGACAGTCTTGTAGCCAATGAGATACGCTTTCCAGGGATATGCAGTTGACCTGGGTGGGACAAGGAAAGGCCGAGAATATTTTATGCGTAATGCGAACTATAGCCCCTTGGCTCAGAGACGAGATGCATGAGTTCATTGTAAATGTAATCATCGCTTTAGCATAAAATATGGCTACTCAAGGGGGGAAAAAGATAAAAACGAAGAATATCGAACAGGAAGCTAAAAAGAAGGCAGCTATGAATAAGTACACCGAATAAAATACTGGTCGGATCAGGGGAGCGATTTGGACAATGAGGATTTCGACTCGACCGACAAAGATTGCTTTCTAGAAGGATTGGATCCACTTTTAGACCTGTAAGTAAATTATTTTCAGGACTTTTTGCAGCTCATTTACTATATGTATTTCGTTTGTCTGCTTTTTGTGCTTTGGATTTAGTTTACATAAGCAAAATAACAAGTAATTTCAATGTTATATCATTCCAAAGTAGTTATTGTCTGTTTCATATTAGTTCACTGTTTGCTGTTCTACGTTTCATCATTGGAGAGGCCACTAAACTCTCATGGCCATTGTTTATTTGTGGTGTGCACCTCTGCCTTTTCTCTCCAAAGTGTTACTGTTCGCATTGTGTGTGTGCTTCACACCTTCTATGTGAGTCACTGTACAGATAAAGTTTAGGCTTGGTGTTTTTACTTTACAGTTATGTTGTTTAGTAAATTTAGTCAACTGTAATGCTGGGTGTCTTACAACAATATATCCCTTTATTTTAGTCACCAGAGAGTGGAGGATGCAGAGGATTTGGATGATGACGTTTGGGAGCTACCCCTCCCCAGCAAGCGCCCCTGCCGGTCAAGGTCTTCACCCCCCCACTGCTATGTCAATCACCCTGTCTGATAGTTCTACATGCACTTTTCATAGACCTCTTGAAAAAGAAAATAGGGGCTTGTGGCACCATTCGTCCTAACAGAACCGGTTTCCCCAAGACCAAGGTAAACGACATGACAAAGACATCGGAGAGGGGGACCATACGTTGGATCAAGACTGACAAGCTGCTTTTTGTGAAATGGAAGGACACTAGGGAAGTAACCATGCTCACCACACAGCATAAGGAATTCAATAACAAACATGTCTCAAGGAGGGTGAAAAGGGACGAATGTCTTCATTCCTGTTTATGTGAAGGACAACAATGCCAGCATGGAGGGTGTCGACCAATCTGATGGTCCTCCACAAGACCAGGAAGTGGTAGAACACTTTTTTTTAACCAATTTGTGGATATAACAACCATGTTAGATAATTCCAGTGCTATTACATATTTTCCTAAATGCTATTTGTTCAGCATTGAAACACAATTTCTACAACCTCTCTCAAACATTGTGGTTGTGTCAGGGGACATACAGGGTGTTTTTTTTCAACCTCTCCAAAGTGTCTGAACATTTAGCTTAGACATATTCAATGTATTGGCCCCACATACAAATTAACTGTTTACAAAAAAACTATATAAAAGCAACAGATATAAATAAAACAAATTGTAAAATGTCTTATCAAACACAAACTTGGTTAAACACGTGTCCTTCACTATAAAAATAAGCAGAACTATTTTCAACTATTTAACTACACCTGGGATGTAAATGCTTTCATTCTCCACAAGCAGATGGCCAAAGCAAAAGGTCAAACCCCTCTCTCCCAGTTGGCCTTCCTAGAGCAGCTGGTGTTGGAAATGGGTTTGGGGGCCCAAAGCAACCTCACAAACATCACAATACCCCCCAATCAAGGTGAGCGCCACTATCCAACACACATGCCAAAAGCCAACAGGAAGAACTGCAAGCACTGCATAAAACACATGGGGGGATGGGGGGGGGGATGAAATGCCAGATCTTCTGTCTGAAATGCCAGATCGCTTTTTGGTTCCTGGCAGAGAGGGATAGCTTCAAAGACTATCACGACATGCACAAGCTATGGTGAACATGAAATCTAATCATCTACACCTGGGATGTAAAACCAACATGAATGCCATTTGTAAAGGACACGTGTTTAACCAAGTCAGTTAAGAACAAATTATTCTTTACCATGACGGGCTACCGGGGAACAGCAGGTCAACTCAAATCAAATCAATTTATATAGCCCTTCGTACATCAGCTGATATCTCACAGTGCTGTACAGAAACCCAGCCTAAAACCCAAAACAGCAAGCAATGCAGGTGTGGAAGCATGTTGGCTAGGAAAAACTCCCTAGAAAACCTGGAGAGAAACCAGGCTATGAGGGGTGGCCAGTCCTCTGCTGGCTGTGCCGGGTGGAGATTATAACAGAACATGGCCAAGATGTTCAAATGTTTATAAATTTTCAAATAATAGGTCTGGGACAGGTAGCATGTCCGGTGAACAGGCCTTGTTCTGGGGCAGAATGACAGATTTTGACCTTATCAGGTCAGGGATTCGATCCAGCAACCTTTCAACCTACCCAAAGCTCTAACCACTAGGCTACCTGCCACCCCAAATGATAAAACAGCATCATGGCTGCATGTGAAAAGATGGTGAAAAACGACTTTAACCATAAAAGTGTGCATTTCCTGATATGTTTTTGCTTCACTTCAGACATTCCTCTCCATTGCTATCCCCATTATTTGGTGTCAAATAGATATTTGCAACTGTTTGCAAAACTGTTTTTTCATATTTCCATCGCTAAATATGTCCCACTGTTGTTATGTAAAAGATCACACACGAGAACAACGTTGATTTTTTTCCCCCTCTAAGTTAAAATACATTGTATCGACGACCTGTACGCACCACTTTGAATTGTTTGAGGCCTGATTAGGAAAGTGCACACCGATCTTGTCCACATTAGTGATGGGTCGTTTGCGAAGGAGTCAGCTCTAAGAGCGGGCTCCTGTAGGTGAACGTTGAGAGCCGGCTCGCAAATCAGAAGAACCGAATCTATTTATAAAAAATATTTTAAAATTAAGATATGAATAATCAAAAGATTTAAATGAACATAATTAACTAATTCAAAGAACAAAAAAAATATTATAATAATATCGGCATAAATGCTCAAGCGCACACATTCGTTCTGACTGTCTGCTCACACTAACAGCCTCACCTGTTGTTCCTGTCAATCAGACACGCAGTGTCAACCAATGAACCAAAGAAGCGTGAGGGAAGGCCGAGCCAACTCACTCACAGTCACACAGTTAGCAGGAGAGAGAGAGGAAGGACAGTTGTGAAATCAACAGCTGGAAAATGAGTTGGAAGCACAGTAGCATTTGGATGCATTTTAATAATGTAGACAATGTTAGAGCACAGTGTAGAATTTGCCAAAACAAAATCTCATATCAAGCCGGTTCAACGCATAACCTACACCGGCATATGCGAACTGTGGACCCATCTGTGAAGCTAGCTGTAGCGGAGCTTCGAGAAACTAGCGGGCCTGCTAGTGATAGTGGTGGAGCCAGCACCTCAACACGTGGAGATGTATCCACTCAGTCAAGTAGGCCTACTCCGCGACCCACAGCAACACAGTCTTCTATGGACCAGTTTATGCCAAAGTCTATGTCTGTAGCAAAACAAGGCCAAATTGATATAGCATTGACTAAAATGATTGCCACCGATTTCCTGCCATTTTCGATCGTGGAGGACAGAGGTTTTAGAAATTATAGCAATAGTCTAAATCCAATGTACACAATTCCAAGCAGGAAACCCCTTTCAATATCACTTATTCCACAACTGTACGAGAGCACACAGGCTTCAGTGTGGGAAAGAGTCCAAAAACCTACTGCAGTTTTCCTTACCACTGACTGCTGGACATCAAGGTTAACCACTTCTTACATGTCGGTTACATGTCACTTCATTGAAGATTTTTCGATGTCTAGCTGTCTTCTGGACTGCTTTGAGTTCAGCAACAGACACACCTCAGAGAACTTGGCAGAGGAACTGTTGAGAGTGGCAAGAGAATGGCAAGTAGATGGAAAAGTGGTCTGTTGTGTTAGCGACAATGCAGCTAACATAACCAAAGCCATGAAAATGTTTAAATGGACCAATCATCCATGTCTTGCCCACACAAACAACCTGATTGTAAGAGATGCTCTGAAGGTGTTGAAGCCCACTGTGGACAAAGTGTAAGCAGCTGGGATATGTCCACAGGTGCACAGTAGGTGCTGAAAAACTAAAGTCTACACAACACCAGATGGAGATGCCTGAGCTGAGGCCTATAAACACGACTGCACTACAAGGTGGAACTCTAAACTGTATATGTTGAGCGGTTTCTTGAGTCAAAGGATGCCATCATCTCTAACCTGGCCATTGTCAATGCACCTGTTGATGCTCTGACCCAAGAGGAATGGGAGGTGGAGGAGGAGGTGTGCAGAGTCCTGGAACCCTTTGAGCAGGTCACTGTGGAGATCAGTGGAGAGAGGTACAGTAAGCAGTTATTACTACATCATTATTTAATCCAGTATTATATATGTATATGAGCAGTAGATGAGAATGTAGTATCAGTAGACAAAACATGAACCTGAACTAATAAGTTACTGTTCTCTCTTTTCAGTTATGTGACAGTCTCAAAAATGACACTCCTGTGTCAGGTCTGCAGCGAATCACAGCCAATCGCCAGAGAGAAGCAAATGTAACCACAGGACATGTGGCAGAGTTGATGGACACCCAATGTTCATCAATGGACAGAAAGTTCCACAGAATGGAATATAACCACGTGCTATCAGAAACCGCTGCACTTGACCCCAGATTTAAGCAGGTAGCCTTCAGTGATGCCAGAGCGATTGATGAGGCTCTTCAAAGAATCACCTCAGCAGCAGGGAGGGAGAGCACCAGCAGTCAGCTGACTCAGGCACCAGGGAAACAGGAAGAAGAGGGATCAGAAGGAGCAAAAGCACCAGCAGTAGTGCCACAAACGTCTGCTGTTTGGATGCTGTTTGACGAGAGAGCAACTGGGGATGCAGCATGAAGGAATCCCTCAGCAGATGTCATAATGGAGGTCCGATCCTAATTGGAGGAGCTGCAGATCCTCTGAGCTGGTGGAAGAACAAGTCCTCTGTCTACCCACAGCTTACTAAAGTCATGACAGGGAGACTCTGCATAGTGGCCACATCCGTTCGCTCTGAGAGGGTCTTCTCGAAAACGGGACAAATAATTACTGAGAGAAGAAACCACATCAGCCCCTCAAAAGTGAGGCAGCTTGCATTTCTGAATGCAAATCTCTCATAAAAGATAAATCTGGTCAGCATTGCTGTGTGCTGCTGGTTATAACATGGCAGTAAAGAAGAGAGAGAAAAGAGGGACCAGTTTAATGTTTTAAGTGGGATGCTGCTGGTTATAACATGGCAGTAAAGAAGAGAGAGAAAAGAGGGACCAGTTTAATGTTTTAAGTGGGATGCTGCTTATTTATTTTTCTTTGATATGGTGCATTATTCTATTATGCTGTTCAGATTGTATTCGTTTTGAATTGTTACATTTATATGCACTTTGTTTATATACATTATACATATACATATATATACATATACATTAAAAAGTTACACTTTAAATGCAAATGTTTAATAGCACCCTTTTTCATAACAAACCAATGCATTTTTAAATACATTGTGGTTAAGGTAGTGTATGATTTCAGTCAATAATTTAATTAGAATAGTTTTAACACCAATCATAGTCAAACTATCGCAAACTGTTTGACTTTAAGAACTACAAAACATATATTATTTTAAAGAGCCGTTTGGGAGACAAAAGAGCCGGCTCTTTTTGGTGAGCTGAGTCGAACGAGACGGAATGCCCATCACTGGTCCACAGTTATGCTTTATGGTGAGGATGGGCTGTTTTCCTACTATCTTTCTTAGTTTAATCTTTATGTCATATTATTGGCCACATTGATATGAAAGCTATTCAGAATCATTTTTTATAGAAAGACATTTTTATTGATGAAGTACCTGTTTATTTGCACTCTGGACTCCACGGTTCCAGAGGTTGAGATTTTAGTGCACCGAGTATGTATAGAACCTGTTCAATGTGCTTTTGAACAAATGAGTGGTAAATAAGAGCGTAGTAATAGGTTTTGGATTGTCTAAGTCTGGTCTCTAAACCACCACTCCATGCTTTCAATTCAGACCGAGGCTTTACAATATGGGGAAGCTGGTTTTTTAGAACCTTAAATACTTATTGATTTTTGTCAAAGCGAAAGGGGCTTACTTTTTTTCACACTCCAACCCTCATTTGTGTTTTTTTGTTGTTGACGGGAGTACTCCCTTTCTTCATCTTTATTGTGGTCATACAATGAGAAATAACTGGTTTTCACTGGTTTAGAGGATATACTAAAACACTCAAACAACTCTCTTACTAAGGCTGAGTGTGTTGCTCTGTGTTTAAAGGCAGCCTAGTTATTTGTCCAAATGGGTTAAAGGCATAATGGTGTTTAATCCCCATGGGTCTCCCCCACCCCACCCCAGCACACACACACACACACACACACACACACACACACACACACACACACACACACCAGCTCTCACAACGACCTCCCCCCTCAGCAATCAGCTGTCAAAGTCCCCTGGCTTTCCAATCCTGATTGCCAGCCCATTGTCATACTGCCTATCGACTTGTTAGATTAAACAACATTTCACATGTCAATTAAATGTGTTTTTCCCTGGTGATTAGCGGATCCCACTAATTGTCTCCTCCCTCCTCCTTCTCTCCCAGATATTTTCCACATGGAAGAGCAGGAAATGGGCCTTTGTCCTGACGGGCACCAGTAGACATGTCAAAGATGGCTTCTCTCCTCTTCAGATACCCCCTCTCTCCCTGCTCAGGGTATGAAGGAGAGGGCAGTATTGGGAGGGGGTAAGTTCATACAAAGCGGGATATAGGTTTGAGTTTATAGGAGAGCCCTCCCCACTTCACTTTGGGCAGTCGATTCATCCATTCACATGATGCAGTGAGAATGCAAACAGACAAACAGACAGCCAGTCAGCACTAGCCAGCCAGACAGAGAGCACTAGCCACTCAGATAGCCAGCCAGCTAGCACTAGCCAGCCAGACAGAGAGCACTAGCCACTCAGATAGCCAGCCAGCTAGCACTAGCCAGCCAGACAGAGAGCACTAGCCACTCAGATAGCCAGCCAGCCAGCACTAGCCAGCCAGACAGCCAGCCAGCACTACCCAGATAGACAGACATACAGACAGACAGCAAACCAGTACTAGCCAGCCATCCAGCACTAGCCAGACAGCTAGCCAGCCATGCAGCACTAGCCAGACAGCCATCCTGCCAGCCAGCACTAGCCAGACAGACAGCCGGCACTAGCCAGCCAGCACTAACCAGCCAGCACTAGCCAGTCAGCCAGCACTAGCCAGACATACATCCCAGCTAGCACTAGCCTGACACCCAGCCAGCCAGCCAGCCAGCACTAGCCAGACAGACAGACAGCCAGCCAGCACTAGCCAGACAGACAGACAGCCAGCACTAGCCAGACAGACAGACTTCTACACACACTCTCCTTCACACTCCCACATACTGGGCTAATAATTACCCAAGCAGACTCTTGAGACCCAGACACCCACACAGGGCCCCTAACGGCTTTAGACAAGGGCCACGGCACTCACAAGACCCTCCCTCTTTGTCTCTTTCTCACTGCCCATGTGTTTGTTTTACTTAGCTTAATGAACTTGATCTCTGGATCATCCTCCCATTTGTTCCATCTCATCCCAAGAGGTGTCGGGGAAATGCTAAGATGGGCCAGGGAGCATCTTTTGAAGTGTCACTTGAAAGGCGTGAAAAACAAGGCGTGACTGGTAACAAATGTGTTATTCCTTTTTCCTTCCCTCAATGTTAGGGAAAATTTGGATGCAAAGTTATGCATTCTTAATACTGCTAAATTATGCACGTGGAAGTAATTCAAAAGAAGAGGACAGTCGCTGGGAGAGTCTACACACACCCTAACCACTCTGATCATCTTGACATCCCTCTTCTCTTGACACCATCTGAATAAAATGTCCACGCACAAAAGATACCAATCCGGTCGCTCAACAAGCTCCATAAAAAACCCTGTCGCTCTGCTCTCCTCCTCCAGTCATAAGGAGCCGCCCAATCATCCCTTTTCATAATTAACAGCAGTGGACAGCAGCTCCAAACGCTGGGGTGACATCTTTAACCAGTTCTCAATGGTCCCAACGCCCAGGCCCTCCCTAGTCCCACCCCAGTGTTCAGCACTAACCAAGCATTACACAGACCTACATTCACAACACACACGACCGCTTCCTTCATAATGGAGGACACAACCCCGGGGCGGACCAGCCCAGATCCTAGACGGTTTAGTTCGCACTTTATCAGACCTTACAAAACACCAGCCCTATTGAGCCTACAGTATATTGGCTGGTGGTTTCCTTTAAGAGCAGCACAATGAATGGGTCAGGCCTGGTCTTCCCTTTGTGCCTGGGCAGCGGACCAGAGACGACACACCACACGGGCCTGGTGGATGAGGGATGGATGGAGAGGTGAAGGAAGGATGACAGGGACCCTTCCTCCTAACAGGAAAACACTCTATACAGTTTTAATATATAGCTCATGTAGTAACATCAATTAATACAGCACACCAATGCAACTCTCCTTAGCATGTGTAGTAACAGTCTATACGCAACTAGGAGCAATGACCTTTCCTTGGGTAAAGGTTGATTCAGTGCAGGCTCTAAAATTGGCATTAGGGATTTCCCTGTTTAGTCCTCTTCCGTGCAATCTCTCTCTGGCTCTCTCATTCTCTCGTTTTTACAATGTCCGTGATACTAGCACACTTGTGTGGATGTGCGTGTAGTCATCCGTGAGCTCGTGTGCATTAGAGATCGTGCGGCTAGAGTGTGTGGATGAGTGCTCTAGTGTAGTACATGTGCAGTGTGCACACGCCGGCAGACAGTAGTAGGCGAAGCCAGCCTCTACAGTCAGGGCTATCAGACAGACAAGTTGGAGATCAGTATGAGGAGTTCACTTTACAAGTAGAGCTATTATGTCAGCTTCTATTCATCTTAAACCATGGCAAAACAACCAGATGACTTTTGCTCCTTCTGCTATTCTGAACCACCCAAAACAAAAGATCCCTAAGGAAGCGAAACGGAATATACTGTAAACAGATTTAATAATCTATGTTCTGCAATAACATGAACAAATCCACAATCTGACCTGGTTTTAAAGGCAGAAAACACTTACAGAAATCATTCATTATATAGAACGCATTTGGTACTAATGTGTTCCTGGTTGTAGAGTCACTACATTATATTACATGCCCCTAAAAAGCCCCTCAGCCCACGGCCATTACTGTGCAGAGAGAACCACAATGGTGGGAGGGGCATTGGGGAGGGGGGAAAAGTGTGTTTCCATGACAACGGTGAAGTTCAACTCCTGGCGGGTACGTGGGGCAGGGTCTACGGTCACTCCTATTGTTATGGGCTGGGGTCCTCATAAGACAGGGTGGGTGTTGGCTGCCTGCCTGTAAATGAAGAATGAAAACAGAGGGCCACCAGGACAGCTCCCACAGATCTAGGATGAGCTTACCATCCAACCCTAACCTTGACCATAATAGTGAACAAAAAACATAAAATGACCTTAGATCAGTGTCTAGGGTTAACATCACCCTAGTCCACGCAGAGAGGGCAGTGGGTGGAGACCAGGCCCACTACTATGTGGGGCCCCTTTGTGGTCTTAAAGGAGAGGTGATGTTGGACTGGCACTAATTGAAAGTGGCGAGGTCATCCGATGACACTGCGGGGATACTCTGGTTTGTCACAATGTGTTTGGGCTTGGTGTTCAAGGCTGGCTGCTCTCACAGCAGAGTTAATGAACGACCCAGCTTAACACAGAGTGCTCAGGACACAGCGGAGTGCAGCGGCTGGTCTAGAGGGGAACTGAGGTTCACTGGCCTCACAAACTGAGCTACATGCTAAAGTATGCCTAGCTATCAGTCAACGCTATCATCATCACTAGATGAAGGACACGCAAAGTGTGGTTTTTCTTGTAATTGTACCTTTAGCAAACCCCTTTATGTAGTAGCTGTTGAAGAGAACATAAACATGTATAATCCTGGTCTGAATATTAGGGAAAAGAGCAGGGTTGATTTTCATGGGAGTCATGCATGTCCATCCAGCACAGGATGTGCTGTGTCAGCCAACCACTCTTGTTTTCTACATTAGACATGGTGGAAAGGAAGGATGAGGAAAAAGTGGCATTCTGGACTGGACAGCACCAGACACACACGCTCAGACTAACACCTTCAGGGACTGCAATACACTGTTAGTGCCACGTTGGAGCCCTCACACACACACACACACACACACACACACACACACACACACACACACACACACACACACACACACACACACACACACACAAATAACAGCTAGCCTTTACAGTGCACTTGTAAAGTTGTGATTTACACTTGTGTACTAAAAACAGCTTGACACAAACAGACACATTAAAAGTGCAGACGGCTCAGGCCTTCAAAGTGTGCCAGTGTTTGGGCAAATTTACTGAGGTAGACCTAAACCTAATAGCGAGACAAAATTGACACCATAACAGTTTTCCGCGCAAAACAAAGCCAACGCAGCAGTCTGGTAGCTGGCTAACTGAAGCAGCTAAACAAGATGTCTCCTAGCCTCGTGTACACTCTAAACTCTGTCTGTCTACACGGTGTGAGGCCTGCCCTGGGATAAGTCTCCAAATCAAATGAAGAGGGAGGGAATCCATTTGCATTGTAAATACACCATGGATGCAAATCCTGTTTAGCTTGTTGGTTGGAGGGCTGATGTGGAGCTAGAGGATGGAGAGACGCACTGACAGATCTAGGAATCCCCCCTGGACCTGGACCACCCTCCCTACTCCTCCTCTCCCTCTCGCCACCCAGCCACCCCAATCCCCCTGGGGGGACATCCCACTCCCTGACCTCCTCCTCCAAGGGGCTTCAGTGGGAATTTAACACACAGGTCCCACATTCCTCCAAGGTGATAATTGCCCTGGCAGCAGGCAGGGGGTCATCAGGAGCAGGGTAAACAGGCAGAGGGGTGTCTATCTACCCCTCTCCCCTACAAACACTTGCCCCCACTACCTCCTCCTCCCCCCTCCCCACTCCTCAATGTCATGTATGGCTGTTGCCCGGTGAATTATGGCATCAAGCACGCCGGCCCCTGACAGAGCATGTCGCCCGTGACGCCCATCGAACCGGTTGCAAGGTTTATTTAGTCGCTAAGAGCCCACAGCTGTTCGCTAGATGAGCCATACTACAACATCAGAGCAGGCCAGCCTCTTCACACGTTATACTGTAGATCCTATTCAACCAACCAGGGCCAGGCTAATACCCTTTCAATATACTCTTAAGAATCTAGCTAGCTGGGAGTTATGGAGGAATCACCGCGGCTGCCATCACTCCCACAAACAGCCGCTCAGCTTATTAATCACCCCCCTCAATCATCTGTCCTCTTTTTCCCCTGGTCGGTGGAGAAAGAGCGGTGTAAACAGAGACTGATGGATGGAGCTGGCCTACCACAAGTATGTCGCTGTTACTGTGGAGCTGCTGCTCTCTCCTTTATTCAACTCATCAATCAAACTAGAGTCAGGCCATCATCACTCCTTCCTAGGCTTATATATTACCAGCCAATCAAAGGCTTATACATATAAACGGCCAATCAAAGTCTTATATATTCACGGCCAATCAAAGGCTTATATATATAAACGGCCAATCAAAGGCTTATATATTAACGGCCAATCAAAGGTTAACTGTTTATATGTCATGTGGTCAGGGATGGGCAACAACTACAAAATAGAATTTCAAAATACCATAACCTGACACCCTAGGTCAATGGATCAAAAGAAACAACAAAATACTTGTATTTTCAAGTGCATTTGAATAAAATACATGTACAGTGGCAAGACAAAGTATGTGAACCCTTTGGAATTACCTGGATTTCTGCATAAATTGGTCATAAAATTGGATCTGATCTTCATCTAGGTCACAACAATAGACAAACAGTCTGCTTAAACTAATAACACACAAACAATTATATGTTCATATCTTTATTGAACACACCGTGTAAACATTCACAGTGCAGGGTGGGAAAAGTATGTGAACCTTTGGATTTAATAACTAATAATAAGTTGACCCTCCTTTGGCAGCAATGTCCTCAACCAAACGTTTTCTGTAGTTGTGGACCAGACCTGCAGTCAGTCACTGATCAGTCACAAAACTGATTCAGTTCAGAAATATTATTGGGATGTCTGGTGTGAACTGCTCTCTTGAGGTCATGCCACAGCATCTCAATCAGGTTGAGGTCAGGACTGACTGGGCCACTCCAGAAGGTGTATTGTCTTCTGTTGAAGTCATTCTGTTGTTGATTTACTTCTGTGTTTTGGTCATTGTCCTGTTGCATCACCAAACTTCTGTTGAGCTTCAATTGGTGGACAGATAGCCTAACATTCTCCTGCAAAATGTCTAACATTCTCCTGCAAAATGTCTTGATAAATTCATTTTTCCATCTATGATAGCAAGCTGTCCAGGCCCTGAGGCAACAAAGCAGCCCCAAACCATGATGCTCCCTCCACCATACTTTACAGTTGGGATGAGGTTTTGATGTTGGTGTGCTGTGCTGTGCCTTTTTTCTCTCCACACATAGTGTTGTGTGTTCCTTCCAAACAACTCATCTGTAGTTTCATCTGTCCACATAATATTTTTCCAGAAGCGCTGTGGTGCATGGTAAAATGGTAAAACCACACAGACAGCGTGGTGAAGAAGGCACAGCAGCGCCTCTTCAACCTCAGGAGGCTGAAGAAATTTGGCTTGTCACCAAAAACACTCACACACTTTTACAGATGCACAATCGAGAGCATCCTGTTGGGCTGTATCACCGCCTGGTACGGCAACTGCTCCGCCCACAACCGCAAGGCTCTCCAGAGGGTGTTGTGGTCTGCACAACACATCACCAGGGGCAAACTACCTGCCCTCCAGGACACCTACACCACCCAATGTCACAGGAAGGCCAAAAAGATCATCAAGAACAACAACCACCCGAGGCCCTGCCTGTTCACCCCGCTATCATCCAGAAGGTGAGGTCAGTACAGGTGCATCAAAGCAGGGACCGAGAGACTGAAAAACAGCTTCTATCTCAAGGCCATCAGACTGTTAAACAGCCATCACTAACATTGAGTGGATGCTGCCAACATACTGACTCAACTCCAGCCACTTAAATAATGGAAAAATGTATGTAGAAAATGTATCACTAGCCACTTTAAACAATGCCACTTAATATAATGTTTACATGCCCTACATTACTCATCTCATATGTATATACTGTACTCTATACCATGTACAGCATCTTGCCTATGCCGTTCTATACCATCACTCAATCATATATATTTTTATGTACATATTCTTATTCATTCCTTTACACTTGTGTGTATAAGGTAGTTGTTGTGAAATTGTTAGGTTAGATTACTGGTTGGATATTACTGCATTGTCGGAACTGGAAGCACAAGCATTTCGCTACACTCGCATTAACATCTGCTAACCATGTGTATGTGACAAATACATTTTGATTTGATTTGATACTGTATATACATGAATATGAATATACCTAAATGAACTGCAAAGCACACTGGGTATTATCATTGGCCTTGTTTCGGGGTTATGTCTAGATGGGACACAGCTTAACCTCATTCTCCTAACCTGCGTCGTTATTTCTCCTAACCTGCTTTGTTAATTCTCTAACCTGCTGTGTAAATTCCTCTAAACCTGCTAGGAAAAGTCAATTTTGACAAAAATTTAATCATTCCTAGACAAAACCTTGTTTCGTGGCAGAGCTCATTCAAATAATATTCAGGATGCTTTTCAATTGGAAATGTGTACATACACATGTATATGTAGTTCATTTAGAAGACGCTCTTATCACACAATAGTGCCATCAGACTTCTGATACCAATGCAGGGTGAAAGGGGACCACAAAATGGTGAACCGCTATAAAAAAATAAAAAATGGTATAGAAAAGTATTTTGTATTTTGAAAATACAAATTACAGCTAGAAAGTATCTTGTTACAAAATACATTGGAGTGTAATTCGGCCCAGTCTAATAGTTGTTTCAAATACATGTAACTGAAATACTGCCCATCAAGTAGTGTATATTATTACATTTTTACATTTAAGTAATTTAGCAGACACTCTAATCCAGAACGATTTACAGGAGCAATTAGGGTTTAAGTGCCTTGCTCAAGGGCACATTGACATATGTTTCACATAGTCGGCTCGGGGATTCGAACCAGCGACCTTTCAGTTGCTAGCCCAACTCTCTTGACCGCTTGATTTGAAGATGTAAATAATATGACCAGGGTATATGTTCAGTAAGGCGACGGAGGAAGCCTGCAGTAGGAGGTTACCAGCCTACTCCATGGAATTCAGCTCTCTACACATAGTAGTAGAGAAATCCATCTATTAATACTTTCCTAATCTCTCTTGACACTCCCAGCAGGATCATAGAAAAGAATGTACCCAGTTCCCTTCTCATAAGCATCAATCAAATACAGCAGAACACTTCTCACTGTGCCCTTTGCCTATTGTGTTCAGCCCACTGAGCTTACAGAGCCCAGACTGTAAGTTCTGGGAGGCGGGGAGGGAGGGCCTATTCTTGTGGGCCTGTGTTTCCTGGTCGGGGCCCACATGTGGTTCCCTCCCTGCAGCCACACATTGAAGCTCAGGGAGGTTATAAAAGCCTAGGTGGTGATTAAGAAGCCACATAATGGCCTCCACAAAACCAGGAATGCGTTTAACTGCTACAGCGGCTCGGGAATCATTCTAAAGCGGAACGCCGCCATTAATATCGAGAATGATGCCACTATTCCCAGGCAGGATCTATTTACTAAATTTAGTGTATTTACTGTATTGACTGTCTTTACTGTTATTAGTGTATTTACTGTATTTACTATATTGACTGTCTTTACTGTTATTAGTGTATTTACTGTATTGACTGTCTTTACTGTTATTAGTGTATTTACTGTATTTACTGTATTGACTGTCTTTACTGTTATTAGTGTATTTACTGTATTTACTGTATTGACTGTCTTTACTGTTATTTGTGTATTTACTGTATTTACTGTATTGACTATATTTACTGTTATTAGTGTATTTACTGTATTGACTGTCTTTACTGTTATTAGTGTATTTACTGTATTGACTATATTTACTGTTATTAGTGTATTTACTGTATTTACTGTATTGACTGTCTTTACTGTTATTAGTGTATTTACTGTATTTACTGTATTGACTGTCTCTACTGTTATTAGTGTATTTACTGTATTGACTGTCTTTACTGTTATTAGTGTATTTACTGTATTTACTGTATTTACTGTATTGACTGTCTTTACTGTTATTAGTGTATTTACTGTATTTACTGTATTGACTATATTTACTGTTATTAGTGTATTTACTGTATTGACTGTCTTTACTGTTATTAGTGTATTTACTGTATTTACTGTATTGACTATATTTACTGTTATTAGTGTATTTACTGTATTTACTATTTACTGTTATTAGTGTATTTACTGTATTTACTATTTACTGTTATTAGTGTATTTACTGTATTTACTGTATTGACTATATTTACTGTTAATATGGTATTTAGTGTATTTAGTGTATTTAGTGTATTTACTGTAATGTGGGTCTTGAAATGAGGGTATAAATTAGTATTAGCATAGTTTAGAAAGGAAAGGAACATGGAAGTGCATGAGAGGCATAACCAGTATGTAGTGTAGTGTGATTATGTCTCCATGGCTTGGAGGGTGGACCGGGAAGATTTGAGCTCTACCTCCAGTAGCTGTGCTGAACTAACTACCAGATTTACATTGTTGGAAATGTGTGGATCCTTCCAAATCCAGGATTAGAGGAGTCAACTGTGCACAAACTCTGACTTCCCCTCTCTCTATCCTCCTCCTCCTCCTCCTCCTCACACAAACACACACATGTACACACACACATGGTGTTGGCTTGTAGCGAGCGGCCTTATGCTCCACAGTTAGCGAAGGGGAGTGTAAGTATACACACACACACACACAGTAAACTTCCACTATCTCTTTCTCTCTACACAGCCAAACACACACACACACACACATGGTGTGTCCCTGATGCCTGCGTGCTCAACACACCCAAACCCCATCACTTTCCTCATTACAGGAGCTTCATGGCTTTTTAGGGGCTCTGTGCTTTATCAGGGGATTTCACATTTCCCAGCCTGCCACTTGACATGGCTCACCCAGCTGCCAGCAATCAGGCCAGGCTGTAGAGCAGAGGGCTGTAGAGGGGAAGGGGCCGCCCAGCCTCCCTAGACTCCAGGCTGCACCTTGATTTGAACCAAGCGCCAAAGAGCCACTGCTCCTGCTAAGCCCCCATAATTACAGGTCACAGATCCCCTCCTGCCTTCCACCCACATCACACACTGCCCTGGCCTCATGGGAGGACTAGAGAGAGAGAGGAGAGGGACAGCAGTCCAGAGGATTGTATCTATTTGCTTGTTAAGTTGTTGAGAGACAGTAAAAAAAAAGTGTGTGTGTGTGTGCCCTCATGCACGTATGTGTGCGCAAGTTGCATAAGTGTGTGTGTTTATCTAATTGAGAGGTAAGCAAAAAAAATTTCCCTTTAAAGTTCCCAATAAATATCCTTCCCGTAATTTGAAACACCTGCCCGTAAACCCTGGAGGAATGCTAAATGAAACCAAGTTGCAGAGCCAGTCTCCTGTCTGGAGTCTCACATCATGACAGCAGGATGTGTAACGGCTTTAACCAGGATTAGGGAGTTCAAGCAGAACAGCCAGGGAGAAGAAAACGGCACATTAACAATACAGTACTTTTGTTCCATGTCGAATCCAGCAAGACAAGTAGCCTTCATAAGCCTTTCAACTTCACCATCAACCTTCAAGTTATGTACTTCATGGGGATTATAGCAAAGAACAAAATAACCTGATCATGTATGGAACTTTAACAATATGTGAGATCCTCGTATGTATGAAATCACGTCAAATGATTGGAATCATTAGGATTGGAGCATTTGTTTTGGTGAGTAATGGAATGGCATGACTTGCTTTCACTTCGGAGGGGGGGGGGGGGGTGTTACTAACTGACCCTGGGGGCTGGAGACACTAACCCTCTTCGGCCCATCTCTGGTTTCGATTCCCCCGGCTCCTGTCGCCTTCCTCCCTCTTGCACCTGTCGGCCGCCAATAGACCCCCCGCCCGGGCCCTTTCAGCAACCCTGAATATATGTCCCTGCTCGCTGGCCCTGCCTGGCTAATTGCTGTTGGCCCCAAAGTTCATGCTAGGCCCAGGCGCTTAGCTACTACAGCCATCGCTACCCTTAGCTAGGGCTGTGACGGTCATGGAATTCTGGATGATGCTTATCGGTCAGCCAAATAACCTCAGTCACATTATAACGGTTCAAATGTAAAAAATAAAATAAAAGTATCTCCTCTTCTCTCACAGTATCTCCTCTTCTCTGCTCCTAACTGCATGTGCTGCTGCTTCAGGGAAGGGGCGTTGCTAGGCAACCAAAGACAAATTTGCTACAACACCTTGTATGTTTCAGCAAGAAGCAAAAAAGTTTCATCACGTTGTAGAGTAGTTTGTTCCAGCAGAAATGAGTGATAGCTTTATTATTCATGGCTTTCATGTTTTTCTTTTCATTTACAAATACAGTTATGGCAGTAATTTTATTTTCATGACGGTCTTCATCCATTACCATCGACTACATGGTTATACTGTAATTGTGCCAGCCCTTAGCCTCCCTCAGCCCGGCCAGGCCTGGTGCTCAGTGGGCTGACCTGGGTTGGCCTCCTAGCTACGTAGGCACACTGAGACATGAGCTGCCACAGTAAACCTGGAGATTAAGCACCCTGTCTACACGCAAGCCATGAATAATAGAGCGATCACGCCAGACGAGCAGGCAACTGCAGTTTGAGCCATACACACTCCTAATCCCATAGGTTCGCTGCACGAACGTGTCACACACAAGCTACATTCATATACAGTGGTATGAAGGAGGCGATGCACGTTCTTGTACAGTTATGGGAATGGATATTTTACTTTATTCACACAGCATCAGTAGTCAGGATATTCCATAAAATACAATATATTAAATTCAATAATATATGCCATGCATGCATATCATGAGGGTATCCCTCCCTATAGTATACATTCATGTGAAATATGTTTCCATTTTCAAAATACTTTGAAATGATTAAACATTTATGTGGAGAAAATGCATTCCATATGATCTGAGTATCACTTCATTATCCAATCAAATGCTTGCCCTGATAGTTAGAATTATCCATAAGGTATCCATCATTTGTGCAGTGGTGCATCCCAATATTTCACTTGAGTGCTGTGAAATAAACAGCTCCCCCCATACACTGTAGCCTACCTCACTTAAAAGAGTGCGGACAATAACAAACACCACGTGACTGACTGCAGCACTTTGAGTGTAGACACACGAAAGAGTCCGGCTCAGAGCATCCTCGCTGTCCCGCGGAGAGGAGGGGAGATGCACCAACTCATCTCAACACGATCTGTTTCTTTTCCTAACACTAGTTCATAAATTCACCAGGCAAGCTTAGGGTTTCAAGACGATTTTTAACAAATAAATAATATCGCTCCTACATGTGTAATAACGTTTATAGTAGCCTACACAGCTTGTCTGAGTCTCGTCTCCCCACCTCTGTTTTCTGCCAATTACACCTGCCATTCAAGCCGAGGTCTGAACCTCGACATGTGTACCCTTTCAATGTAATTACAGTACATATATTGCCCCCCTTTACATTACAGCCCAGTCCGTGACTATTGAGTCTGTGCGGAATCCATGGATGTTATTTGTCTCCATAACACCTCTGGTCGTTTACTGCGTCACCTGAGTCAGATAGAGGGGGAACGTGTGGCATCGCATCTGAACTTGTGAAAGTACTACGATTTTAAAAAGCACTCAGTCAGCAAGCGACTCACTTAGCTTCCTGTGCATCTGTCTCACCTGCGTGGTTATCTCCTGCATCCTCCAGCGAACATCACATGTCTGGACCCCCACTGCGAGGCAGCATCCTCCAGGGTTCTGGACATCCTAGACAGACTGTCCTGCGACATATTTTTAGTTTGGACCCCGGTGATGTCACATCCTGTTTGGGTAATACATAACCAGCCCAGGCATATCGAAATAAAATATGAGAATTGGCATTTTTTCGGATCACACGGACGAGTTCACTGGGGCAAGCAGGAAATAAGCGGCAGGCGGCGGAGAGAAATACGCCGTCCTGAAAGAACATTAAAGTGATACCCGACATACCATTTCGAGCATCTATCCGGTGGTGACACGGGCGCATTATACTTTTATATAATCATCTGATCCACTCCCAACTTATCCCTTGCAGATCCGCAGTCGACTTTTAATTTCCTGGTAGGATGTGCGCATTTTACTTTTAGGCGTAATGACAGGCAGCATCATCACCTATTGTTTTAACCTATATGTCATTTTCTATCCAGAGGCTCTATTGACCAACTGGGGGACTTTAAATGAATAGTTAACTGAGGAATGGTAAACAGTGGTTGACGGGGAGTTCATGGAGAAAAAGAGACACTTGTTACATCACACAGACCAAGTCTTGTCCATAGTATCAAATTACATTCCAAATTAAATCACTGACCTATTTTCCCCCTTGTAGAGTTGCAAAATGTTACACAATGTGAGAATTGTTAAGAGGAACACTTGTTAGAGGCTGACATGTTGGAGACTCCTGAGGAGGGACTGATTGAGGTTACTGATGAAGAGGGTGTAGATTAGACACTTTTAGAGGGGCAAAGGGGAGTTTGGCTGATGGAGGTTGGTTTGGGTGTGGCCTCCTGCATGGAGCCGGATCCTCTTTCTTTAGCCCAGGTCTTGCCTGTTTACCTTTGAACCCTGGCCCAGCAGCCCATCTCTGATCTACCGAGGGGCTCCCCTTATGGCCCGTACCCAAATCGGCCCTGTGATAGATTGGCCACCGCCATGCCAATACTGCACAATATTTACATTTCCTGCCCAGGCGGAGGTATTCGGCGGGGTTGATTGGAGTTCAGCTGCACAGTGTGGAGCCTGCAGCCGCCTGCCACCAAACCCACTGGCCCCACTCTGCAGCATGGAGACCCAAGACCCAAACATTCAGCTGGGAACATTCCCAGACCCTCTCTCTCGCTTTGTGTTTGTGTATCAGCAAAACAGCCACCTTTACCCGCGGTCCTGCTGTACCACAGCTTAACAGACAACAGAACAGTCTACGACTACAGCTCACTGCAACCTGGGTGAGTATCGGAGATATAGCCTGGAGTAATACAGTAATAATAGCCTAGATTAATACAGTAATAATAGCCTGGATTAATACAGTAATAATAGCCTGTAGGAATATAGTAATAATATCCAGGAGTATGACTGTAATATTAGCCTGGAGTAACACAGTAATAATCGCCTGGAGTAATACAGTAATAATATCCAGGAGTACGACTGTAATATTTGCCTGGAGTAACACAGTAATAATAGCCTGGATAAATACAGTAATAATAGCCTGAAGTAATACTGTAATAATAGCCTGGAGTAATACAGTAATAATAGCCTGGAGTAACACAGTAATAATAGCCTAAATTAATACAGTAATAATAGCCTGAAGTAATACTGTAATAATAGTCTGGAGTAATACAGTAATAATAGCCTGGAGTAACACAGTAATAATATCCAGGAGTACGACTGTAATATTAGCCTGGAGTAATACAGTAATAATAGCCTGGATTAATACAGTAATAATAGCCTGGAGTAACACAGTAATAATAGCCTGGATTAATACAGTAATAATAGCCTGAAGTAATACTGTAATAATAGCCTGGAGTAATTTCCAAAACATAAATGTGCCTATGTGTATTTATCTGTACAAATACATTGATGGACATAGAGGAAAATATTTAGCTTTTACCTGGCCAATAGCTGCATGGAAAATATTTCACTTTTATCTGGTGAATAGCTGGCAAATATTTCACTTTTATCTGGTGAATAGCTGGCAAATATTTCACTTTTATCTGGTGAATAGCTGGCAAATATTTCACTTTTATCTGGTGAATAGCTGGCAAATATTTCACTTTTATCTGGTGAATAGCTGGCAAATGATTCACTTTCATCTGGTGAATAGCTGGCAAATATTTCACTTTTATCTCTGCTACTGGGAACCCATGCCAGACATTTCTGCTAGGAGAAAAAATAAGATTGTTAGAAACACAAGCAGGAATGAGGCCATGGATCAAGTTTGACATTACTATCTGGGTCAGTTATATTTATGTTACATGGTGTTTCAAGCAAACAGGATTATGTACATTCATATCTATGTATGTGACTAAAGCGGGCAAATATCCAGTGTGTGTATAAGTGGGTGTACTAAAGTGGTTTGTGATTTATGGAGGCTGCAGTGTGGCAGGGTTTTGGAGGGTGGTGATTGGCTGGAGTGAGCCAGGAGGCTCAAAACAAGCGGGAGTGGATGCTATGAGTCAGGCAGTGCAACCTAGTGGTGGGAGAGAGGGACGGGGTGTATCATTGACAGTTCATCACACACACACTCTGACACACACACGTCTAGAACCAGTAGCACCGAACCATGCACGTTCCCCTCCCACAACCCACACACATGCAAACACCCTGTACAAAGACCATTGTAAATTGTCAGCTAAAAGCATTATTCTACACTCTGTCATATTTGTCACCCCCCCACTCCCCACCCCCCAAACTAAATGGTGCTAATGGCAACTTCAAAGTCAATAGCTCTGTGGCTGTTCAACCTTCACAAAACAACAGCCAGAAAATGCAGACATTGTTTGGTTGTCTCCACCAGTGGACATTATATACTGGAAGTAATGGACCATACCGTTTAGCCAGACCCACGGCTGAACGATAACTAAATGCAACATCAGAGCGCCAACCTTGATACTGTCAGGGAGCGGTCACCCCACAGTGTCCCCCCCAAGATCAGCCCCTTGCCCCCCTACAAAATTATAGCAGATTATCCCTCCTTCCAGATGTTTTATGGGAGCGATTGATGGGGCTTTGTGAAGGGGGGTGGTTGATTTGGGTGGAGTGGAGGTGTACAGACCAGCCATAGACAGAGACCCTAAAGTAGAGTTTAGTAGCAGCCCAGCCTAGCCTAGCCTAGCCTAGCCCAGCCTAGCCAACCCATCCCAGCCCAGCCTAACCCGGCCCAGCCTAACCCAGCCCAGCCCAGGTAGCAACAGCCCTGTTTGCCAGTGAGGGGATTAATAATGAATTAAGGCATCCCCCCTTTCAAAAAGATATTCATGCATGCTAATGCATCCATTATTTATGGTGTGCATACAGGCTCGCTAGTGGTGGTCGCATGGGGTTCCAAGGCTGTGGCGAAACATCCGCCTATTGTTGTTGTGGCTATGGCTGGGAGTGGGGCTAGGGCTGGCACTGGGCTGGGACTAGGACTGTGGCTAGGGCTGGGACTGGGGTTAGAGCTGGAGTTATGGCTGGGGATAAGGCAGGGAGTGGGGCTAGGTCTGGCACTGGGCTGGGACTAGGACTGTGGCTAGGGCTGGGACTGGGGTTAGAGCTGGAGTTATGGCTGGGGATAAGGCTGGGAGTGGGGCTAGGGCTGGCACTGGGCTGGGACTAGGACTGTGGCTAGGGCTGGGACTGGGGTTAGAGCTGGAGTTATGGCTGGGGATAAGACTGGGACTGGGGCTAGGGCTAGGGCTGGGACTGGGGCTAGGGATGGGGCTAAAGCTGACGCTATGGCTGGGGATAAGGCTGGGACTGGGGCTAGAGCTGGAGCTATTGCTGGGGATAAGGCTGGACTGGGGCTGGGAATTAGGCTAGAGCTGGAGCTATGGCTGGGGATAAGGTTGGACTGGGGCTGGGACTGGGGCTGGGACTGGGGCTAAGACTTGAGCTATGGCTGGGGATAAGGCTGGACTGGGGGTGGGACTGGGGCTGAGACTTGAGCTATGGCTGGGGAAAAGGCTGTGACTGGGGCTGGAACTGGGGCTGGGACTTGAGCTATGGCTGGGGATAAGGCTGGGACTGGGGCTGGGACTTGAGCTATGGCTGGGCATAAGGCTGGGACTGGGGATGGGACTGGGGCTGGGACTTGAGCTATGGCTGGGGATAAGGCTGGGACTGGGGCTGGGACTAGGGCTGGGACTGGGGCTGGGACTTGAGCTATGGCTGGGGATAAGGCTGGGACTGGGGCTGGGACTGGGGCTGGGACTTGAGCTATGGCTGGGGATAAGGTTGGGACTGGGGCTGGGACTGGGGCTGGGACGGGGGCTGGGACTTGAGCTATGGCTGGGGATAAGGCTGGGACTGGGGTTGGGACTGGGGCTGGGACTTGAGCTATGGCTGGGGATAAGGTTGGGACTGGGGCTGGGACTGGGGCTGGGACTTGAGCTATGGCTGGGGATAAGGCTGGGACTAGGGCTGGGACTGGGACTGGGACTGGGACTTGAGCTATGGCTGGGGATAAGGCTGGGGCTGGGTCTGGGGCCGGGACTGGGGATAGGGCTCGGGCTGGGGATAGGGCTCGGGCTAGGGCTAGGGCTGGGGCTGGGGATAGGGCTCGGGCTAGGGCTAGGGCTGGGGCTGGGGATGAGTGGGGACAGGATGGGGACTGTATAAGGAGGAGGAGGGGAGAGAGGGGGGCTCCTACCACCAGACAGTCAGTGCATGGGGAGTGAGACTGACAAGTACTGTAGGGGGAGGGGTGGATTAAAAAAATAAATACATGATAAGAAATAGTCACGATTGGGAGGTCGGGCTCAATGGAGAACAAAGAGGCTAAGGGGTGAGTGGGGGGGGGTAAGTCAGCATGGATTTATACTGTCTGGACGGTCCCATTCTGGCCTGAAATAATGTTGGGATCACGACCACTTTTCTATCCCTTTAATTCATCTGTTGGGTTTAAGTTAATTCACACTCGCACAGTCACGCTCTGGGGATAGAGTTAACCAGTGGTGATCTGTAGAAACAAGGCCATCTCTTTATCTACAGGATACAGGCTAAATAGATCTGTCTGAAGTTGAGTTTGAATGATCGGGCCATGTTTAGCACTGTCTATGGCTGCTGACCAACAGACCATGACAATCAAACTATGGTATAGTTTCAACCATAGATGTAGACATGCACAGAAAATATAAATGTTGCCAGAAATACAGAGAAATGCAGAGAAAATATGTAAGGCATCGACAGAGCCCGTGTGATGGGCGAATAGGAATAAGGGAAGCAGGGCAGAGAGCGAACGTGAGAGAGAGAGAGGAGGATGAGAAAGCTTGTGGAGCCAAGGCATCCTATGAGGCATGCCAGGTATGCACTGAGGCAGAGGACAGAGAAGAGAGAGAGCGATAAGGTAGAGGAGAGAGCTGAGAAGAGCAGGCATCCTCATTAGCATAGCTACATAGGCATCAGGCTGCCACCCGGTGGGACGGAGGTGACAGGAGGAGTGGCCACCACGGCACCCAAACACTCATCTCCATAGATACCAACAAGGACAAGGGACATTACTGACATGCCTGTCTTATCTGAGCAACAACATCTATGCAGCATTATCTTGTAACATTTGGTAGCCTTAGCAGTCTCGAATTCTAAAACAAGTTCATCCCATATACAATGCTGATTGACCTGAAAATACTCAAGTGGGGCACATCCTAAAAACACTCTGTGATTAATCAGAAACCAATGAAGGTCACTGAGTTCACTCTCTACATAGAGACTGTTGACAGAGTAGTACTAATGCCGTAGACTACTTGCACATAGGCTTGGAAAGGCTACTGAGAGGTCAATGTTTTTGGGTCATACTCGCTCTCTCTTGCTTTGATATCTGGGGTAAGAGGTTATCAGTGTGGATTTGTCAAAAGCGTCCCATGGGATGGATGGATGGATGGATGGATAGATAGATAGATAGATAGAAGTACTGCTGAGTAAGTACTCCTAGTAAGTACTCCTGAGTAAGTACTCCTAGTAAGTACTGCTGAGTAAGTACTCCTAGTAAGAACTGCTGCGTAAGTACTCTTAGTAAGTACTGCTGAGTAAGTACTCCTAGTAAGTACTCCTGAGTAAGTACTCCTAGTAAGTACTGCTGAGTAAGTACTCCTAGTAAGTACTCCTAGTAAGTACTGTTGAGTAAGTACTCCTAGTAAGTACTGCTGAGTAAGTACTCCTAGTAAGTACTGCTGAGTCTGTCATTGTCTAAAGAGTATGTTTGACCAAAAGGCTATAGTGTCTTCCATGGACAGTTTTAGGATTACAGTTTGATGAATGGATTAAATATTGACTCTTAACCAGGCCATTCCCATCAGAATAAGGATCCATTAGTAGCTAGGTTTAGTTTACTGTAGGTAGTCACACAATAGGTTAATACACACATAATATGGTTCTCATGAATTAGCACTGGAGGCTAAACCTCCCTGAAGGTAGTCAACCTTTATTCCCCCCAACAAACACCAGGTGAACCACTTACAGCTTTTACACATCCATCTTACCACACACAGGAAAATCCATAAACGTTGAAATGATGTCAAAACAACATTGTGAGGTTTTTGACAAGATTTAATTTTCCACTGTTCAAAGTGAAAATGGCTCCTGCTATATTTCCTGCCCCACCGCCCCCCTGATTTTTATGACAAATACAACAGCACCGTAATTACACATGCGACCACCGCGTAAACACCATATCGTTAACGAATGTCTTGTTAACATGGGGGGGACTTGCCCAAAAGTGCTAGTGTGACGCTTTCTAATCCTTCCTCACTGCTGCTGTCTGCTGCTTGGCACGGTTCTAAAGGAAATATAAACATTAATGTGGCAGAACATACACACCTACACACACACCTCGTGTTTGGGCTGGGGCTGGTTTGAATGAGCCGTGTAGGGGTGCCTGGTGATGGATCTACTGATGATAGACTCACTCTTAAAGATGCGTTACGAAGGTTTTGTAGAGTTTCAGCCAGTAGTTTTGAAAGTAGAGCTCATGAGCCCAAAAATTGTGCACAATTGTGTACAACATCATCCATTTATAATGATATGTTACGCCTTGCAAAAATAACACAAAATACTTTACACATACTGCAACCGAGTCCGACACACACTTTAAACTCTTAACTGACATACATACACTCTCAGACACACACTTTAAACTCAGACACTCTCTTATCCGGCATACACACTATAACTGACACACACTCTCCCTTACACACACACTCTCTGACACACACGCTCTGACACACTCAACACAACCTCCAGCTGTAGAAAAGAGTCCAGCATGTCTGTGACCTGCCCCGGGGAGTCAGGGGGGAACTCTTTGAGTCTCCTAATAATGATGAACCTCCAACCTCCTCCCGAAGAGGCTTTCATTAGGTTTCAAAGGCTTCCTGGGTTTTACATTACAGACCAAACACAGTGCAGCTGGACACAAGAAGTGACCAGTCTCAATGAGACACTATGGAAGCAGAGAGAGCGGAGAGGGAGCAGGGACGTCCTGTGACGTAACCAAACAGCCCAATCTTAAGGCCAGCAAGATCAGGAGGAATGCCATTGATGCTGATGTTTGGTGAAACAGGTCACAGTGGTCCCTGATGACAGGTGTGATATTACTCACACAGCCCAGTGGTGGAGGGAGGCTGCCTGGCTGTTTATAGTGTTGCTGGGAGTGATGAGTTCAACCTCTCTCTGACTCTCTGTCTTCTACAAAGGGAAGTCTGGGCTCATAGAGTATCGGATGATAGTAAAAATGGAGAGAGGTCATGGCAATGTTCCAGCATATTCTACTGCAATCTCATTTACCTCGAGCCCATACACCTCCACTGGCAGAAGCTACCTACCAGCTGCCTGTCATCTCTACATGAGAGGGGGCTCCAAAAACCCACAGCACACCTCCTCAATAGCAACTCCATCAAAGCTCTCTTACTATCTTACTACAGAGATATACAGTATATATGACCCTATGTTAAAGGGTGAATGGGCAGAGAAAAGATACCCTCCTGAATCCTATTATAACTCAACCCCATTGTCTCTGGGCCATGCCGTATGCCCCTCAAAGTGGCCCTTAAAAGACATGTTGAGACAAAAAGGCCCTCTGTTTCGGAATGGGCCCAAATCAATTATCATAGCAACTGGCGGTTGCTCTTTAACATGTCAATAGTCCTCTGGCTACATGCATAATTATGCAGAGTCATTGTGGTGGCCTCTGTGTTGCCCGCTGACAAAAACCACAGGCACGGGGTCCTATTGTCATGGGCGCATCCATCTGGATCAAGGCCATTAGAATGGAGAGAGGATATTTGCACTTCCTCTGTGGCTCCTGGCTTCTTCTTGACATGCGGCAGAGGGACCAGGCTTTGACCAGGCTTTGACCAGGCTTGGTCCACCAACCTCGGGCCGTTTGAGGTATAGATTTGGCTGGGGGGACCTGTCAGGCTGTGTGATAGACAGATACGGGGGCGGATGGGGGTGGTTGTTGGCCCGAGGTCCAAGAGGATCAGGGGAGATTGATGGGACAGGATGAGGGAGGGAAGCGTGGCTCACAGTGGATGTTGGGGGGGGGCATTGAAAGGTGTTTCGGTATGTCAGTTCATTTTGGGGGCCAAAGCACACTTCTGTTGTCGAGCATAGATATATATATATATATATATATATATATATATATATATATATATATATATATATATATATATATATATATATATATATATATATATTATTATCCTGCCTTTGCTCACAGATACTGTATACACACAAACACAAGCACAGACACTAAAAATCAATATTGCAGAAGGTTGGCAGTTCTTGGAAAACAGACACACAGAGTGTGCAAACATTAGGAACACCTCCCTAATATTGAGTTGCACACCCTTTTGCCCTCAGAACAGCCTCAATTCTTAAGGCCATGGACTCCACAAAGTGTTGAAAGTGTTCCACAGGGATGCCGGCCCATGTTGACTCCAATGCTTCCCACAGTTGTGTCAAGTTGGCTGGATGTCCTTTGGGTGGTGGACCATTCTTGAAACTGTTGAGCGGGAAAAACCCAGCAGCGTTACAGTTCTTGACACACTCAAACCGGAGCGACGGGCACCTAATTGCCATGCCCGTTCACAGGCACATAACTCTTTTGTCTTGCCAGTTCACCCGCATACACAATCCAAGGCTTGAAAACCCTTCTTTAACCGGTCTCCTCCCCTTCATCTACACGGATTGAAGTGGATTTAACAGGGGACATCAATAAAGGATCATAGACTGACCAGGTGAAAACCATGTCACGGAAAGAGCAGGTGTTCCTAATGTTTTGTACACTCAGTGTAGCTTGTATCATGACAATCACAACACTGAATGTGAAATATGGGAAATGGATAGCCCTGATGTAATTACCTTGTCCTTAGTGGATGCCTCAGACGCCCACTCAGGGAGTGTGTGCGTAGATGAGAGCAACTCAAAGAAAACAGCATTTACAACGGCCAAACAGCCTAACACCAGAAACTGTCTGGCATGACAGTCCCCTCAGTTCTGCATGAACACATGAACACGAGAGCCTGTCAATCTGCCCACATGAAACATATACGCTGCACTCTCCGTACTCCGCAGCTCACAGTGTTGTGTTGGAATGCTGACGGGAGGGAGATGAAAATCTTGATTTGATTAAGCGCCAGGGTGTCGGGGCTGGGTACTGCCTGAGGTACTGGGTGGGTGTTCAGGGGGACCGGTGAGGGGGGAGAGCGGACTAGGTGATGGGGCGGGGGGGTACCTGTGGGCCCAGCCCCTACTGGGAGTAATTTGGAGCAGACTGCTCCCAATGTGTTCATTAGGTTGTGATTGGGAGCCGAGCGCAGGTGGGGAGGGCTCGCCCGGCTGACGCTGAATAGTCCTGATTGTGCTCAGCATAAAACGCCATCTGTTTCGGCGGGGGAGAAAGGAGAAGCACGGGGGGGTGCTACTACCAGGGAAAAAGTCAGCTCTTTTTTGACTTCATTTTTGACAAATTCGGTGGGGTGCAGAGAAATAGGGAGAGGGAGACACTAGAGCTAGAGAAAGGGGGATGGAGGGAGGCAGGGCGGGATAGAGGGAGGGAGGGATGTACTGTTAGTGTTTATGATCATGGTTTTCCTCTACATGAATTGTCTGATAAAACATTTTATTGAACAATATCCCTACCACCAAAAACTATGCCTATAAATCAAGGCCACGAAATGTCCACACAGAAATCCTCCCCCTATCTCTTGTAAACCACTGGCCGGCCATTTCAGCCAAACGTGATTGATTGAGGCGGCAGACAAAATGGAGGGCGTTTTGGAGTGATCCTGTTGAGCTGTGGTTAGTCTCTCTGTGGGGAGAGGAGAGAGATGGGGGGGGGGGGGGGTTGTCGATGTGGTTCCAGAGTTTATTAATAGGTCACCAGCCTTAAAGCGGGGGATGTTTTTGGATAATCCTTTACTATTCCCCAAAAACATGCGTACACACACTAATCGATAGCTTATGTACACATTTACTCTCTGTCTGCCTAGTTCTCCTCAGCAACACATGGCCATTTATATGCACAGGCATAGAACGCAAATACAATAAAAGGAACATGTAAATAGAATATTTTCTTTATTTTTCTCTCCCTTTTTTCTGTCACTCCGGGGAAGAAGGAGAGGGAGTGGCCGAGGAGAGGAGGGCTCAACTTTTGAAGCATCTTTATCTGGCAGCGTGGTCCTGCATGTCCAAGCCTCGCAGCGCTTTTCATCCATTGTGCCGTTCAAGGTGTGTCCAATGCACTGGGGCTTTGTGTTGGCGAGGGAGACGACACATCACATTCTGTCTTCAGTCTTCTGTCTCTAGTGGGGGGTGGGGGGGGACAAAAAGGCAACTTATAGAGGACCCCGGCGCTTCAAAGCTGAGATGCACAAAGGACTATAAAGCCTTACTTCATGCAGAGTTGTGCCAGATGTAATTGCGGGGTTCCCGGAGATAGGGAATCACATGCAACGCCTTGGCCCCGCCCCTGACACCATGAAAGGCCCGCGGCTAAGAGGCTTCCACGCCGAGCGAGAAGAAGAAAAAAAAAGGAAAAGTTTGCCTCACTTTGATTCACCATAAACAAGTGAGTAAATAAGCTATCCTTAAGGCCCTGTTACAAATCCACCACTTGCTGATGTGAAAAGGCAATTTCATGCATGGAGCTTGATAGCTGCTCGGTGTGAATGGCTGCCTCCTTCACGACTCAGGAGGGGTGGAAGCTCCGCCAAGCGACAAGTGATACGCCCTCTCTTATCGGAGCCATCAGCTTCCGTAGCAACCTCTTTCAAGTCCAAATTGGGATTTCTACAGAAAATGATGTTGATTGGTTGTTCATAATGGTGGCGGTTGTGACGGTGTGGCGCGTCACTCAGGGAAATGTAGGCCGACTATTTCCTAATCAACCTGCCTGCATCTTCATCTGTTTCCTGTGACCTCCTGCTGAGATTTAAGGGTGTGGAAGTGTGCATCTTTAAATATGTTCCTGGGCATAAACAATTGGCATATGGGGGCAGGCAGGTAGGTCTGCGCAAGCTGTGCCTTTGTTGAAGTCTATCAATATGTGTGTAATTGGGGGTGAACGCTAATGGGTGTGGAGGAAGGGGAGGTTCCACCGCCACCACGGGCCTGCAGATGGGGTTCCCACAGGACAGACACGCCCCTGCTGTCTCCGAAAACACGGAGATGATGAGCGCTTTATGTACAAGCAAATATGTTGGCGGCTTCGTCTTTGACTCTCCACAGAGCTCATCTCCACAGGCCTGTTGGAGCCGTGGTAACTCACGCTCAAAGGGTCAAGAGTCAAATCTCTGACAGGATCCTGTCTTTACCTCTCAAGGAAGAGTTTGGCAGATTGTGGCCTACTAGGTGTGGATCATGTGGAAAGGGCCAGGACCTAGCCTTAGGGGACGCTACCCTTAGTACCGCAGATCCCATCTCAGGTTAACAACTCTTACTCAGCCATGGGAAAGAACTCTGTATCTTCCTCCTCTATGGGCCGGGGGAATTACAAGGGCTCTGTATGGCGGAATGAAATCTTCCCCTGAGTGGAAATGAAGGATCCTGTGTATATCCACGTGATATTAAATGGTACCTGGCAGAGCCGGGGCGGTAATGCCGTGCCTGGTTCTCCTTTGCATATCAATGAGCTGTAAAGCGGCCCTATGAAACAGAATAATTCATCCCTCTGTATCGCCCCGCAAACGTCACTTTCAATGGGGGAGCCGTAACCCTGCCGCACTGACCCACGCTGAAACAAAATGGAGGGGCAGAAGCCATGCCGAGCCGCTACAGAGGTCTGCTGGACCACAGCGGCCGCAGGGAAGGAGACAGAAAAGGATGCCCACCCCGTGTTTCATAATTGCCTTCGGCCGCCCATTAATACAGGCGGCTAAAAATGAGGATGAAATTGCACTAGAGGTATCGAGTACGATATGTACAGAGTACATTTTGAGCTTCCATCATCTAAGTTGCCGATTGTCTAAAGAGGAATGGTATCCCAGTAGAAACTGGTAGGTCAGAGCCGTGTCAAACTCAGTGGGTGGGTTCGTAGCTCATAGCCTCACTGCTACAGTAATTACAGCACATGTCCAGATGAATATTTCTGCCCAGCTGCAGGGCTCTATATCACCAAACCCACCCTGGTTCACTGAGGTCACAGTACAAAGCACCAGGGTTGGCTAGCAGGTCTAGCAGGTCTCAGGGGTCAGGGGTTAGCCTATCCCAAGGGTAACGCACCTCACTCCCCACTCATCCTCAAAACTAACTCGGCCCCCCTACCAGCCAACCCTGTTCAACCCCTCATCACTAAAGTGCCCCCGATGCTCCCATGCGACCCCATGCCCCTCTCTGGTGGCAGCCGGGGTGCAGGGGGTAGAGGGGGCATCAGGCTAGGTCACCTGGAGCCCCTGGTACATAACAGCCAGGCTGGTTCTCTCCCAGACCCAGCCAGGGACACAGTAGGGGGGGAGACAGTAATAATGCAGACGGGGCCAAACACATCCGGGGGGGTAGCTTCCACTTCTTCTGTATTTCATAAAAAGCTGTTCTCACATTTTGGTGAATTCAAAGATTAACGAGAGAGGAGTTTACCCCACGAGAGACAATTAGCCATAACCCAATGACCCTGCTACTACGGTTCATATACACTCAAACACGTAACGTCCTATCTCCTCGGGCCAGCTCCGCTTTCCACAACAAAGGAAGCTTGTTTTGAGACAAAAAAGTTATCCACCATTTCAAATCAAATCAAGTTGTATTTGTCACATGCTCCGAATACAACAGGTGTAGAACTTAGAGTGAAATGCTTACTTGCAAGGCCTTAACCAACAATGCAGAATTTATTTTTAAGTAAGAAAATATTTGCTAAAAAAACTACTTTTTAAGAAAAAAAGTAACCCAATAAAATAACAATAATGAGGCTATCTATATACATGGGATACTGGTACCGAGTCAATGTGTGGTGATACAGGTTAGAAGAGGGAATTTAGGGAATATGTACATATAAATGTAGGTAGGGGTAAAGGGAGTATGAATAGCAGCTGTGTAAGAAAGGGGTTCAATTCAAATAGTCTAGGTAGCCATTTGATGAACTGTTTAGCAGTCTAATGGCTTGTGGGTAAAAGCTGTTAATTTACTATTATTCTTTTTTTTATTTCACCTTTATTTAACCAGGTAGGCCAATTGAGAACAAGTTCTCATTTACAACTGCGACCTGGCCAAGATAAAGCAAAGCAGTGCGACAAAAACAACAACACAGAGTTACACATGGTGCCTTTTTGAGGAGACTTTTGGACCTAGACTTGGTGCTCCGGTACTGCTTGCCCTGCGGGAGCAGAGAGAACAGCCTATGACTATGGGGGCTGGAGTCTTTGAACATTTTTAAGGCTTTCTTCTGACACTGTCTGGTAAAGAGGCCCTGGATGTCAGGAAGCTTGGCCCCAGTGATGTACTGGGCCGTACACACTATCCTCTATAGTGCCTTACGGTCGGATGCCGAGCAGTTGCCATACCAAGTGATGATGCAACCAGTCAGGTTGCACTCGATGGTGCAGCAGTAAAACTTTTGGAGGATCTGAGGACCCATGCCAAATCTTTTCAGTCTCCTGAGGGGGAATAGGTGTTGTCGTGTCCTCTTCATGATTGTCTTGGTGTGATAGTTTGTTGGTGATGTAGACGCCAAGGAACTTGAAGCTCTCGACCCGCTCAGCCTCCCTTTTCCTGTAGTCCACGATCAGCTCTTTTGTCTTTCTCACATTCAGGGAGAGGTTGTTGTCCTGGGACCACAATGCTAGGTCTCTGACCTCCTCCCTGTAGGCTGTCTCATTGTTGTCGGTGATCAGGCCTACCACCAGTGTGTTGTTGGCAAACTTAATGATGGTGTTGGAGTGCGTGGCCATGCAGTCATGGGTTAACAGGGAGTACAGGAGGGGACTAAGCACGCAACCCTGATGGGCCCCCTTGTTGAGGATCAGCGTGGCAGATGTTGTTGCATACACTTACCACCTGGGGGCGGCTCATCAGGAAGTCCAGAATCCAGTTGCAGCGGGAGGTGTTTAGTCCCAGGGTCCTAAGCTTAGTGATGAGCTTTGAGGGCACTGTGGTATTAAACACTGAGCAGTAGTCAACGAACAGCATTCTCACATAGGTGTTACTTTTGTTCAAGGGAGAAAGGGCAGTGTGGTGTGCAATGGAGATTGTGTCATTTGTGGACCTGTTGGGGCGGAATGCGAATTGTAGTTGGTCGAGGGTTTGGGATGATGGTGTTGATGTGAGCCATGACCAGCCTTTCTAAGCACTTCATGGCTACAAACACGAGTGCTATGGGGGGGGGGGGGGGGGTAGTCATTTAGGCAGGTCATGGCTCACAAGGACTATGGTGATCTGCTTGAAACATGTAGGTATTATAGACTTGGTCAGGGAGGTTGAAAATGTTAGTGAAGACAGTTGCCAGTTGGTCTGCGCATGTTCTGAGTACGAGTCCTGGTAATCCATCTGGCCCTGTGGCCTTGTGAATGTTGACCTGTTTAACGGTCTTACTCACATCAACTACGGAGAGAGTGATCACACAGTCATTCGGAACAGCTGATGCTCTCATGCATGGTTCAGTGTTGCTTGCATCAACTATTGACCACAGCAGGTCAGAAGCTTCCCACTGGGCACAAACTGGTTGAATCAACGTTGTTTCGACGTGAGTTGTCAATGTATTGTGACGTGGAATCTACATGGAAAATACATTGGATTTGAAAAACTTGTTTTGAGAGTGAAATTTCAAACACAAAATTATGTCGTCATGGTAACCAAATGTCAACATAGACAAACCTTACATAAAATATATTGAATTTGTAACTTTAAAACAACGTCAGATCTATATCCACTATCAGAAAAGGAAAACAATATGCGGGGCAGAGAATTTATCTATCTACAGCTAACCTTTGGTCTCCCCTCAAGGGTTTCAACCAAGCCCAGACCATCTTAGCTATGATATTTGTCACAGACTGTTACCAATGTGCTATCATGAGAATGTTGAGAGAAACTAAATAGATTCACCGTTGCTATCAAAGTCATTCCAAACGGTAGGTTTAACAGAGAAAATTAAATGTGACCCTACTTTATCACTAAGACAGTATATTATCAATTATGATATTTAGGTCTATATAGCATTTGTAAAGTCATCAACAGCTATTGTTTCAATTCAACTAAGAATAGACAATATAATAGGCCTTGGGCTTCAAGCTCTGGTTGATTTCAAGTGGAATGATATTTAGTTATATTGAATTGTGTTTGGTTGTCAACGCAACCAAATATTAATATTTGAAGGAGATTTTTATTCTGCTTGGATATTTCCATCTGTGCCACTGTCTCACAACCAAAAATACAAGTGATATAGAATTTATTTTATTTTGTGCTATTCTTTAACTTAGATTGTTGGTTGAGATGGGGATGTGAATCCAACATAGACAAACTGGAATTAAAGCCAATGGCACAGATGGAACTATCCAAGTAGAAGGTTAAATCTCCTTCAAATGTTGATATTTGGTTGCGTTGACAACCAAATAAAATACATGATCACTTTTGAAATACAATAAATTGCCTATAAGCTTGTCGACAAGTTAACAAATTATATGTTGGATTCAAGTCTCCAACTCAACCAAACATAACATTTAAAGAATGGGATTAAGCCAGTGTCTCAGACGGAACTAACCTAACAGTAGCTACATCTCCTTTAAATGTTGATATTTGGTTGTGTTGTCAACCAAATACAATTCAATATTAGTTTTGAAATGCAGTAAATAGCCTAAAGTTAAGGCTCTTACAAACTAATGTAACATTCAACCATAAAATGAGTAACACATCCATGGCCACATTTTGAGGTTATCGTAACTATACACGTCTTCTTATGTAATCATATAAAGTGTGCATGTTCAAGATAGCATGCAGAGGTTGTCGCAGGTCTGTGGAGATCTTCCCAATGACTGTAATAGTCTGTGCAGAATCTCGAATGGCATTGATCAGTTGCACCATGTACTTTTAATGTAATCTCAACAGTAAACAAAATATCTGTATTACAATTTCAACTTTGCTGTGCTTTTAAATGGTTGAAAGCACAGTGATGGACACCAAAATTCCAACATTGTTTTTCCATTGGAAGCATAGTGATTACACATTGGAAATTCAACTAACTTTTGGCTGTATTTTTGAGTGAGTGAATATTGGTTGCAAACTCATTGATCAACATCTCAACCAAATATTACCCAATTATCCACGTTGAAACCAGTTGGTGTGCCCAGTGTGTACATTCACAACGTTGAGAGGATATACTCAGGAGTTTAATACTGCAGCACAACACAACAGCAATGAATGAAAGGTAGACAGGATTAGTCTATCTTCTGCTACTCTCAGCCTGATCTGTCTGCGAATGTGTTTATTTTGCTTGATAAAGACAAAGCGATGGGGTTACAACCATTGATGCAGCAAATCCAAAACCTCCTTCCCCTTGTCCGCCTAATCAACCATTGATAACGTCTCTCTTCCCTCTCTCTCTGGCCCTTCTCTAGAAACCCAGAGAGCTGGGCCCTAGCCCGACACAATGACGCCTACTCCCCCCATAAGGCTATATGCACAAGGTTAAGGAACACAGTTACACAGATATTCAAAGTGCTTTTACCTCTGCAGTTGATTTGAGAGGAAGGAATAGGGAAAAACAGCAAATGGCAATCCACACTAAATAACTCAACGGGAGAATACTAATACATTTTAGTGTGGGCTGCAGTGGTTAAACATATGCATACATAACATGTTGGGGCTGGGGACCCCCTGCCAGGGCCAGGCACGCCAAAGCCTCTCTAACAGGAATACCTCTGGGATCGCTAATGATTCATTAGCTTGTGTCATTAAGTCAGGCAAATGTCACCCTAGCTTCCTGGAGAAACAGTCACCACGTGCACAACTCTGCAAGCACCAGGGGGAGCAGAGCCCCGTTAACAAGGCAAACTCTGACATCTAATGGTCAAATACTAAACTACACCTGTTTCTGCCAGCTCTCATTCAGGTAGCGCTGTAGTATGGTTACATGCAGTCCTCCCTTTTCCAACAACATAGAAATTTTACCAAATGTAAAAACTACCAGCTATATGCACTACAATGCTACAGCACGAGAGACACAGATGCACCCGCTGGACTAATCTGGTGTAAAGAGGCTCGCTACAGTTAACATGAGGAGCAGGTGACCTTTGACCTGGAAGCGCCACTCACCCAGACAGTGACACATTATTACTGTCAGACTGGGACCAACAGACACATGATGGTGCTATGTGGTGAGCCTGGCACTATCATATCATTAATAATAAATATTACTTATACACTTCAGCAAATCTGCCTGGATTTTTTTTGTGGCTAAAGCTTAAATCGATTAATGGAATAAATAAAATCCAAATATTTTTTGTTAAATAAAGTCATGTTATATTTAAATCCAGAGTTTATACTGATTGTTCTTGAAAGTATTCTTACCAGGTCTTACCAGCTTGGTTTTGACGCTCTGCATTTGAAGACTTATCCAGGGTCTGAGTTTGACTGCCAGTGAACCATTTGAAAAAGCTAACGATATTCATGTACCTTTCTTTCCATCTATTAGCATTGGCCCTGTTTCTATCTGTGTGCTCTACCCATTGCATCCCTATGTCCCTATGAGCTGAACTGCAGGCTGTCTGTCCGTCTGGCCTGTTAACACTGGAGTTCAACAGAGTGTGAGAAGATGGCCCCTCGTTTCTAAAACATGGTGAGGGGTATGAGGAGGTAGCGAGGGAGAGGCATTAAACACACAACTTAGAGAAGCTTAACTGGGGACACACATCCGTCCATGCTCACTCATACACACACACACCACTCCCTCTCACACACACACAGACAAACACCATTCTTTCACACACACACACACACACACACACACACACACACACACACACACACACACACACACACACACACACACACACACACACACAAGGCTCTCTCACACACACACACCTCTCTCTCGCTCTCACACACAAACCTCATTCTCTCTCTCACACACACACACACACACACACACACACACACACACACACACACACACACACCGCATGAACACACATGCACATACAAAGGCACACCTGTCAGTGGCTTTCCACTGCGTGAGCACGAGCAAAGAAATCTGGCCCTCCCTCGGCCCCTAATCTGTTTTATATAAGAAGAGCAATTCAACCCCCCCCTTTCTCATCTACAACCCTAAAATAATGGCATGAGCAATTTCACATTTTTGCAATGCATGTGGGCATGTATTGTTTCTCTCTCCCCCCTCTCTGTTTCTCTCTCTCATGCTTCTCTCTTTCCCTCTCTCGTCTCTCCCTCTTTCTCGCTCTCTCCCTCGCTCACACGTACACATAAGCTAAAAAAAATGCAGAAGCCTGGATCTGACACACGTGGCTTAGGTGTGGCCACAGTCCCCAGTCTGTCTTTGTGGCTCAGGGAGTTTAAAGCTCTACCATGGGTTTACAGATGCAGAGAACGGGAAATCTTCACTCTTTCTCTGTCACAAATGTGTTGCTGCTCGTAGTCTAAGAGACCTTCTGAAGTCAGGAAGCGTAAAGTGGAATGTGTGTTGTCAGTGTGCTGCTTGTGTGTGTTGGTGTTATGAAAGACAGCAGTCTACACTGAGCATAAAAAACATTAAGATCACCTGCTCTTTCCATGACATGGACTGACCAGGTGAATCCAGGTGAAAGCTGTGATCCCTTATTGATGTCACTTGTTAAATCCACTTCAATCAGTGTAGATGAAGGGGAGGAAACAGGTTAAATAAGGATTTTCAATCCTTGAGACAATTGAGACATGGATTGTGTATGTGTGACATTCAGAGGGTGGGGTGGGGGGGCAGAGGCCAGGGGCCAGGAGACTGCTTGTTGTGCTGGTGTGTTGGTCTGTGACGTCCATTTCCAGGGAAGTTTGTCAGATAGAAAGGTTTAATTAAAGAGCACTTTGCTCCAGAGTGGTCCTCTCTTTGGAGCCCTTCCCCACAACACTGCTTGTCTAAAATTAATTAGCTTGGGGCCTTTGGTGGCGGAGCGGGCGGATCCTCAATGGTCAATGGGAAGAATCGTCTGTCCGTGAATGGAGGCCTCCCATCTGAGAGGACACTTTATTTTTCTACACTTGAGGTTTGTTGTCTTTTGTGACCATTATCCCATTCACCATTTGCTTTCATGTAGCTGTGGCCCCAGTCAAAAACTCTTTGTGCTTGCTCCATGAATACGGCGAATGTGTCCATGGCAGGTAGCCCTTATAGCAAGTTAATCTCCCGAAAGAGTCCCATACAAGTACTTTTAAGTTCTCCCTTGGCCACTGAGGACCGTCATCAATCGGGCACTTCTGTCCTTTGTGGGCAGGGCCCACTTGCGTGAATGTGAAGCGCGGCTGTTGACAATGGCTGCCAAGTGTGGTGAAGTAATCACCTTCTGGGGAAAACACAAGTAATTACTTCTAAACTGTTTGGGCTCCGGAGACAAACGCCATTGTGGTGAGCAGAAGAAGTGAATGGGTCCTTTTCAGGGGCAGTGGTGTGACGGTCGCTCTGTGAATCTCCTGATTATCTATTTGCTTACTGATACAGCTCTCTTTAGCCACAGCCCCTCACAAGCACTGTAATGTGTGTGTGTGTGTGTGTGTGTGTGTGTGTGTGTGTGTGTGTAATGGGGTCATTTAAGATGACTGAAGTTCATATTTAGTTTAGAGTGATCAACATCATATTTAGCATATTTGGAGTTTCTGTAATAAACACCAATCACATCTGATATTTTTCAGCACTGATCTGATTGGTCAATATACCAATTAGTGAAACAAAGATCAAAATTGGGCTGCCGGTGTAAACGCAGCTAAGGTGTGAGTTGATGGTCACTGGACTTGAAGCTGAATGTTGTGGATTATTTTCATATGAGACGCCACTGGCCCAGGTTGAGAGCAGTTCATGACGTGTCCACAATAATCAGCTTTCCAAACGTAGATCTGTCTTTGGGTGATGATCCCATTTATTGCGTATGAAAAGATACGTACAGTTGAAGTCGGGAAGTTTACATACACTTAGGTTGGAGTCATTAAAACTAGTTTTTCAACCACTCCACAAATTTCTTGTTTACAAACTATAGTTTTGGCAAGTCGGTTAGGACATCTACTTTGTGCATGACACAAGTCATTTTACCAACAATTGTTTACAGACAGATTATTTCACTTATAATTCACTGTATCACAATTCCAGTGGGTCGGAAGTTGACATACACTAAGTTGAATGTGCCTTTAAACAGCTTGGAAAAATCCAGAAAATAATATCATGGCTTTAGAAGCTTCTGATAAGTTAATAAACATAATTTGAGTCAATTGGATGTGTACCTGTGGATGTATTTCAAGGCCCACCTTCAAAGTCAGTGCCTCTTTGCTTGACATCATGGGAAAATCTAAAGAAATCAGCCAAGACTTCAGAAAATATATTGTAGACCTCCACAAGTGTGGTTCATCCTTGGGAGCAATTTCCAAACGCCTGAAGGTACCACATTCATCTGTACAAACAATAGTACGCAAGTATAAACACCATGGGACCACGCAGCCATCATACCGCTCAGGAAGGAGATGAACGTACTTTGGTGCGAAAAGTGAAAATCAATCCCAGAACAACAGCAAAGGACCATGTGAAGATGCTGGAGGAAACAGGTACAAAAGTATCTATATCCGCAGTAAAACAAGTCCTATATTGACATAACCTGAAAGGCCGCACAGCAAGGATGAAGGCACTGCTCCAAAACCGCCATTAAAAAGCCAGACTACGGTTTGCAACTGCACATGGAGACAAAGATAATACTTTTTGGAGAAATGTCCTTTGGTCTGATGAAACAAAAATAGAACTGTTTGGCCATAATTACCATCGTTATGTTTGGAGGAAAAAGGGGGATGCTCACAAGCTGAAGAACACCATCCCAACCATGAAGCACGGGGGTGGCAACATCATGTTGTGGGGGGGCTTTGCAGCAGGAGGGGCTGGTGCACTTCAGAAAATAGATGACATCATGAGGGACGAAAATTATGTGGATATATTGAAGCAACATCTCAAGACATCAGTCAGGAAGTTAAAGCTTGGTCGCAAATGGGTCTTCCAAATGGACAATGACCCCAAGCATACTTCCAAAGTTGAGGCAAAATGGCTTAAGGATAAAAAATTCAAGATATTGGAGTGGCCATCACAAAGCCCTGACCTCAATCCTATAGTAAATGTGTGGGCAGAACTGAAAAAGTGTGTGCGAGCAAGGAGGCCTACAACCCTGACTCAGTTACACCAGATCTGCCAGGAGGAATGGTGATCCTAACTGACCTAAGACAGGGAATTTTTACTAGGATTAAATGTGAGTTATTGTGAAAAACTGAGTTTAAATGCATTTGGCTAAGGTGTATGTTAACTTCCAACTTCAACTGTAGTTCCAATACAAAATATGACCATATAAAAGGTGGTTAATCTATAAGCATGTTCCTATGGGACAGTAAGAACCGTATGCCCTCTCCTCTCACGTAATAATAGATGCATTTTATATAGCGCTTTTCATTACCAACAAGAATCTCAGTCGCTTTGAACACAAAATAAACAAAAAATATTTAACCTGTGCCAGAGAGGATGAGGCAAAGCAAGACGGTCAACTCCGCCCAAAATCTGTTCGCGCAGATTAAGCAGACTTGGCCTGTTTAACACTCATAACATTAAGCAGACCAAGTGAGGGGTCTTTGTATGGGGGCAATGAGAGTGTTGAATTTGGTCAAGATAAAAGTGAACTGATATTTTTATAGTTGAGGCTTATTAATAGAAGTTTCATAATGCTTAGGTTGTTACAATTGTATACAAAAGATAATTGGCGAGCTAGAATGTTCCCACCTGAACTCGCCTCCCCTCTTCTTTCGCCTTTGCGGATATGTATTTCCATTGTTAGAGCGGTCAGTCGACCATCTTGTCAATATAATAGACATTCTTTTCCCGTGCTAACCCTTCCTGGGCCTTTTCTCAATAAGAAATGCTCAACTCCTGCGTCCTCTCTTCTCCGTCCTCGCTCGCCTCCTTTTGAAAACAAAGGTAATTGAGGAGAGGCGGCGAGGAGAGAGTATGTAGACGAAAATGCAATTGTCTGAAATGAGACTCTCCTCCCCTCACGTGTCATCAGGCAAATGACTTTTACAGTGGTGAATCCCAAAATAACATGTAAAGTGATAAAAACAAATTAAGTTTGTTGTGCAAGACATTTTATAGATGATGTTTTTATGCGTGTGCATGGTTCTCTTCCAACAACAAAAAGCTGATTCAAAGGGGGTGTGGCGTATTTCAAAAGTCTTCTGTGAAGGACTCAGGTGGGATCAGCATGACTGTCCTCGATGAAAGGTGGCTATCTACCCGATCACGGTTTCCAGGTCACGGAGGAGACAGGACAGAGTAGAGAGGGTGGAGGACGGACTTTTTCCAAATGAAAAAATACCCTGGTCACCTGCACGACTTATATACATGTGACCAATGACCCTTGACCCAACATATAGTGCCCTCTAGTGAACAAAAGAAGTTAAAACATCCCTGGACAGACAAAATACACAACACATTAAATGACCAAACGGTTCCTACACAATATCTGTTGATAGTGATTGACGCCAGACTGGATGTACACGAACACACTGATTCTTCACTGTTGTTATATTGTATTGATCGCTACATACTCATCGCCAAACCCACTGGCTCCAGGTCATCTAGAAGTGTTTGCTAGGTAAATCCCCGCCTTATCTCAGCTCACTGGTCACCATAACAACACCCACCCGTAGCACGCGCTCCAGCAGGTATATTTCACTGGTCATCCCCAAAGCCAACACCTGCCTTTGGCCGCCTTTCCTTCCAGTTCTCTAATGCCAATGACTGGAACGAATTGCAAAAATCACTGAAGCTGGAGACCTATATCTCCCTCACTAACTTTAAGCATCGGCTGTTAAAGCAGCTTACTGATAACTGTACCTGTACACAGACCATCTGTAAATAGCACACCCAACTACCTCATCCCCATATTGTTATTTATTTTTTGCTCTTTGCACCCCAGTATCTCTACTTGCACATCATCATATGCACATCTATCACTCCAGTGTTAATGCTAAATTGTAATTATTTTGCCACAATGACCTATTTATTGCCTTACCTCCCTAATCTTACTAGATTTGCACAAACTGTACAGATTTTTATATTGTGTTATTGACTGTACGTTTGCTTGTCCCATGTGTAACACTGTGTTGTTTTTGTCGTACTGCTTTGCTTTATCTTGGCCAGGTTGCAGTTGTAAATGTCACGCCCTGACCTTAGAGATCCTTTTCATGTCTCTAATTTGGTTTGGTCAGGGCGTGAGTTGGGGTGGGCATTCTATGTTTTGTGTTTCTATGATTTTCTATTTCTATGTTTTGGCCGGGTATGGTTCTAATTCAGGGACAGCTGTCTATCGTTGTCTCTGATTGGGAACCATACTTAGGTACCCTTTTTCCCACCTGTGTTTGTGGGAAGTTAACTTTGTTTGATGGCACGTAGCCTTAAGCTTCACGTATTGTTTATTGTTTTGTCAGCGTCATTTCAAATAAAGGATCAAATGTACACTCACCACACTGCACCTTGGTCCAGTTCTTTTAACGGCCGTGACAGTAAACGTTCTCAACTGGCCTACCTAGTTAAATAAAGGTAAAAATAAAACAATTTATAAACATTGTATTGATGACATCCTGTGAACACTGTGTGATTCTGTAGACGCTGACAACGTCACTAACTTTTGATTTTACAGAACAGTTGGTGCTGTCTGATTAGGATATATAGGGCCTGTCTCCAAGAGGCTGGTGATTACAGAACAGTTGGTACTGTCTGATTAGGATATATAGGGCCTGTCTCCACGAGGCTGGTGTTTACAGAACAGTTGGTACTGTCTGATTAGGATATATAGGGCCTGTCTCCAAGAGGCTGGTGTTTACAGAACAGTTGGTACTGTCTGATTAGGATATATAGGGCCTGTCTCCAAGAGGCTGGTGTTTACAGAACAGTTGGTACTGTCTGATATCCTTCCTGTTTGGCCCTGTCCGGGGGTGTCCTCGAATGGGGCCACAGTGTCTCCTGACCCCTCCTGTCTCAGCCTCCAGTATTTATGCTGCAGTAGTTTATGTGTCGGGGGGCTAGGGTCAGTTTGTTATATCTGGAGTACTTCTCCTGTCCTATTCGGTGTCCTGTGTGAATTTAAGTGTGCTCTCTCTAATTCTCTCTTTCTCTCTTTCTTTCTCGGAGGACCTGAGCCCTAGGACCATGCCTCAGGACTACCTGACATGATGACTCCTTGCTGTCCCCAGTCCACCTGGCCGTGCTGCTGCTCCAGTTTCAACTGTTCTGCCTTATTATTATTGGACCATGCTGGTCATTTATGAACATTTGAACATCTTGGCCATGTTCTGTTAGAATCTCCACCCGGCACAGCCAGAAGAGGACTGGCCACCCCTCATAGCCTGGTTCCTCTCTAGGTTTCTTCCTAGGTTTTGGCCTTTCTAGGGAGTTTTTCCTAGCCACTGTGCTTCTACACCTGCATTGCTTGCTGTTTGGGGTTTTAGGCTGGGTTTCTGTACAGCACTTTGAGATATCAGCTGATGTACGAAGGGCTATATAAATGCATTTGATTTGATTTGATTAGGACATATAGGGCCTGTCTCCAAGAGGCTGGTGTTTACAGAACAGTTGGTACTGTCTGATTAGGATATAAAGGGCCTGTCTCCAAGAGGCTGGTGTTTACTGAACAGTTGGTGCTGTCTGATTAGGATATAAAGGGCCTGTCTCCAAGAGGCTGGTGTTTACTGAACAGTTGGTGCTGTCTGATTAGGATATAAATGGCCTGTCTCCAAGAGGCTGGTGTTTACTGAACAGTTGGTACTGTCTGATTAGGATATATGGGGCCTGTCTCCAAGAGGCAGGTGTTTACTGAACAGTTGGTACTGTCTGATTAGGATATAAAGGGCCTGTCTCCAAGAGGCTAGTGTTTACAGAACAGTTGGTACTGTCTGATTAGGATATAAAGGACCCGTCTCCAAGAGGCTGGTGTTTACAGAACAGTTGGTACTGTCTGATTAGGATATAAAGGGCCTGTCTCCAAGAGGCAGGTGTTTACTGAACAGTTGGTACTGTCTGATTAGGATATAAAGGGCCTGTCTCCAATAGGCTGGTGTTTACAGAACAGTTGGTACTGTCTGATTAGGATATAAAGGAGTGCTCAGAAAGGACCAGTTAGATGTGTAATAAACTGTTGGTATGTTTGTTTGACTTTACCAACGACTGCTCTCATTTTTGTTCACCTGGAAATTCCTATTACAGTATGTGTGTGTGTGTGTGTGTGTGTGTGTGTGTGTGTGTGTGTGTGTGTGTGTGTGTGTGTGTGTGTGTCTGACCCCCGACAAACAGAAGTTAATGGAATTTTCCAAGATTAATAAAGCACCTTTGCACTTTACCTACCTTAAAATGGATGGGAGGGGACTTTACCTACCTTAAAATGGATGGGAGGGGACTTTACCTACCTTAAAATGGATGGGAAGGGACATTACCTACCTTAAAATGGATGGGAGGGGACTTTACCTACCTTAAAATGGATGGGAGGGGGCATTACCTACCTTAAAATGGATGGGAGGGGACATTACCTACCTTAAAATGGATGGGAAGGGACATTACCTACCTTAAAATGGATGGGAAGGGACATTACCTACCTTAAAATGGATGGGAAGGGACATTACCTACCTAAAAATGGATGGGAGGGGACATTACCTACCTTAAAATGGATGGGAAGGGACATTACCTACCTTAAAATGGATGGGAGGGGACATTACCTACCTTAAAATGGATGGGAGGGGACTTTACCTACCTTAAAATGGATGGGAAGGGACTTTACCTACCTAAAAATGGATGGGAAGGGACATTACCTACCTTAAAATGGATGGGAGGGGACTTTACCTACCTTAAAATGGATGGGAAGGGACATTACCTACCTTAAAATGGATGGGAAGGGACATTACCTACCTTAAAATGGATGAGGCCCCTCCAAGCCCCCCCCCCCCCCAACACGAGGTATTGATGTGTTGAAGGTACCGAACTGTCTGTTAAACCAGCTGGCATACAGTTCGGACACTCATCGGTACAACACAAGACATGCAACCAGAGGTCTCTTCACAGTCCCCCGGTCCAGAACAGAGGCTGGAAAACACATGTATTAATTAGAGCCATGACTAAATGGAACTCTTTGTGGACACCAGGTAACACAAGCTAGCAATGAAACCAGATTTTTTAAACTGATTACAGAACACCTTACTGCACAAAGGGGACTGTGAAGAGACACAGCCATTTTATATATCTTGTATTGGAATTTGCAGTGTATTATGTATTATAAACTGGGTGGTTCGAGCCCTGAATACTGATTGACTGACAGCCGTGTTATATCAGACCGTATACCACAGGTATGACAAAACATGTATTTTTACTGCTCTAATTACGTTGGTAACCAGTTTATAATAGCAATAAGACACCTCTGGGGTTTGTGGTATATTGCCACGGCTAAGGGCTGTGTCCAGGCACTCCGCGTTGCATTGTGCTTATCAATAGTCCTTAGCCATGGTATATTGGCCATATACCATACCTACTCAGGCCTTATTGCTTAATTAGACCAAGCTATGGTGTGTATGTACTGATATGTAGGCTATGTGTGATGTTTTAAATGTATGTAGTTCAGTCCTTGACTAATAATGTTCTGTACTAGGTGTTATGTCATGTTTCATGTGGACACCAGGAAGAGTAGCTGATGCTTTTGCAGCAGCTAATTGGGATCCTAATAAATACCAAAAACTGATGAAATGTATCAATCTCAGCACTAGATGGCGGTATAAACCCACTCTGTTATGACGGTTCAAAACCAGTAGTATCACTAAATGAATGGTGCCCTCAAAACCTGTTCCTTCTTTCCAACTGTAATAAGAGATTTCCTCACATACTACCCACTCACATGGTTTTAGTGTTTGACAAGTCATTACTACACAGAACCTTTGATGACTCAGTCTTCATCTGACATGGGGGAGGGGCTCTGTGACCAAACAGAGTCCTTGATCCACTCCACAAGTACAGGAGAGGTGGATACATGTTTTATTCACTCACCTATTTGTTCTTTACACCACCAAATGCAGTAGCAGCTGAGCCTGGTCTGAAGTATCATGAGTGCCCAACCCACAATGCAGTCCCTCTCCCTAATACAGCTCGACCTCATCAGACCGATTCACATGACATCTTGATTTGATTTGATGGCTGATCAATGGGAACATCAGTTCTTCAGATCAACCGTATGCATGTTGGGGAATAAATATATGATTCATCTCCTCTCGCTCTTCTCGCTGTGGTTCCCTCTTCAAGGTTATTTTGCAACACTGTGACTTTCTCCTTTGAACCGCTTCCTCACTGCCAAAGGTTATAATGAGCACTAGTTAACAGCCTGTGTGTGAGTTAGAAATAATCTTAGGGGCCCGACAACTGAGTAGGGGTTGGGGGGCTCCAGGGAGAAGGGGGCCGTTCCTACCCAGTGTGTGTCTGGCTCCTGAGGGTGTCCCTGACTGCCACAGGACCAGGGTGTAATCCCACAGGCCACTGCAGGCTGGAGGGCCCACAGAGCTCCCTTGGAACCAGGGGCCATGAGGAGGCCACCAGCATTTAATATGCAGTCAAATCTAACAGGGAGTGCTTACTCAGCACTTCAAAGGACTTTTGGACACCTTAGAGAGAGCTCGTTAGTTACAGATGTGGAGTAGGATGTTGCTGAGGAGGCTACAGTTTAATTGGATTGGGCAGAGGATCTTAGCAGCTTTTGTTTCTCCACGCTATCAACTGCGAAGACTTTCAGATGATAATATAATTAACACATTCAACCTAGGATTGTTTCAAGTCAACACAAACCTATTTCTGTTTCTGCAAGTCAATTGTTCAATTTATGAATTATTCCATATGTTATTCCATAAAGTATCCGTCTAAAGTTTGGACACACCTACCCATTTCAAGGGTTTTTCTTTACCTTTACTATTTTCTACATTGTAGAATAATAGTGAAGACGTCAAAACTATGAAATAACACATATGGAATCATGTAGTAACCGAAACGTTAAAGAAATCAAGATATATTTTACATTTGAGATTCTTCAAAGCAGCCACCCTTTGCCTTGATGACAGCTTTGCTCCACTCTTGCGCTTTCTCTCAACAAGCTTTATGAGAATTCATTTCAATTAACAGGTGTGCCTTGTTAAACGTTTATTTGTAGAATTAATTTCCTTCTTATAGGGTTTGAGCCAATCAATTGTGTTGTGACGAGGTAGGGGTGGTATACAGAAGATAGCCCTATTTGGTAAAATACCAAGTCCATATTATGGCAAGAACAGCTCAAATAAGCAAAGAGAAATGACAGTCCATCATTACTTTAAGACATGAATTTCATGAACTTTCAAAGTTTCTTTAAGTGCAGTCGCAAAAACCATCAAGCGCTAAGATAAAACTGGTTCTCATGAGGACCGCCACAGGAAAGGAAGACCCAGAGTTACCTCTGCTGCAGAGGAGAAGTTCATTAGAGTTACCAGCTTCAGAAATTGCAGCCCAAATAAATGCTTCACAGAGTTCAAGTAACAGACACATCTCAACATCAACTGTTCAGAGGAGACTGCTTGAATCAGGCCTTCAAGGTCGAATTGCTGCAAGAAACCACTACTAAAGGACATCAACAATAAGAAGAGACTTGCTTGGGCCAAGAAACACGAGCAATGGACATTAGACCAGGGGAAATCTGTCCTTTGGTCTGATGAGTCCAAATCTGAGATTTTTGGTTCCAACCGCCGTGTCTTTGTGAGATGCAGAGTAGGTGAATGGATGATCTCCGCATGTGTGGTTCCCACCGTGAATCATTGAGGAGGTGGTGTGGTTGTGTGGGGGTGCTTTGCTGGTGACACTGTCTGTGATTTATTTAGAATTCAAGGCACACTTAACCAGCATGGCTACCACAGCATTCTGCAGAAATACACCATCCCATCTGGTTTGTGCTTAGGGGGACTATCATTTGGTTTTCAACAGGACAATGACCCAAAACACACCTCCAGGCTGTGTAAGAGCTATTTGACCAAGAAGGAGAGTGATGGAGTGCTGCATCAGATGACCTGGCCTCCACAATCACCCAATTGAGATGGTTTGGGATGAGTTGAACCGCAGAGTGAAGGAAAAGCAGCTAACAAGTGCTCAGCATATGTGGGAACTCCTTCAAGACTGTTGGAAAAGCATTTCAGGTGAAGCTGGTTAAGAGAATGCCAAGAGTGTGCAAAGCTGGCAAAGGTGGCTACTTTGAAGAATCTAAAATCTAAAATATATTTAGATTTTTTTTAACCCTTCTTTGGTTACTACATGATTACATATGTCATTTCATAGTTTTGATGTATTCACTATTATTCTAAAATGTAGAAAATAGTAAAAAATAAAGAAAAACCCTTGAATGAGTAGGTGTGTCCAAACTTTTGATTGGTACTGTATTTCCTGATCACATGACCTGACCAAGAAACACATCCAGACCCTATAACCTGGACAGATCAGGTAAACCTCTTGGCCTTATACAACATCGATGAAGAGAGGTCACTAGGTTGTGTCCTGCCCCCTCCTAGCCTGTTGTTACACCATCTCCTGACATGCTATGTTGTTTACATCCCAGACCTTAAGATCCCCACTTAATTAAACCAACTGATTGGATAATTCAAACACTTAGACCATTGAGATTATTGGAGATTCAATACAACGAACTGGAATAGTACACATGCAACTCCACATACTGTTGTGTAGCTACAGTTCCTTCTGAAAGTATTCAGACCCCTTGACTTTTTCCACATTTTGTTACATTACAGCCTTATTCTAAAATGGATTAAATTGTTCCAAACCCCATCATTATCTATACACAATACCCCATAATGACAAAGCAAAATCTGATTTGACATTTCTGCTTATTTATAAAAAATAAATTAAATATCACATTTACATGTACTCAGTACTTTGTTGAAGCACCTTTGGCAGCGATTACAGCCTCGAGTCTTCTTGGGTATCAGGCTACAAGCATGGCACACATGCATTTGGGAGTTCCTCCCATTCTTCTCTGCAGATCCTGTCAAGCTCTGTCAGGTTGGATGGGGAGCGTCACTGCACAGCTATTTTCAGGTCTCTCCAGGACAAAGGCCCTAAACACACAGCCAAAAATGTGTGTTGGGTCATTGTCCTGTAATAAAAACTAATTATATTCCCACTAAGCGCAAACCAGATGGGATGGCATATCGAACCCGATGTTCGATCAGGTTCAAGTCCGGGTTCTGGCTGGGCCACTCAAGGACATTCAGAGACTTGTCCTGAAGCCACTCCTGCTTTTTCTTGGCTGTGTGCTTAGGGTCGTTGTTCTGTTGGAAGGTGAATCTTCGCCCCAGTCTGAGGTCCTGAGCGCTCTGGAGCAGGTTTTCATCAAGGGTCTCTCTGTACTTTGCTCCATTTATCTTTCCTTCGATCCTGACTAGTCTCCCGGTCCCTGCCCATGAAAAACATCTCCACAGCATGATGCTGCCACCACCGTGCTTCACTGTAGGGAGGGTGCCAGGTTTCCTTCAGATGTTACACTAGTTATTCAGGCCAAAGAGTTCAATCTTGGTTACATCAGACCAGGGAATCTTGTTTCTAGGTGCTCCAAGCGGGCTGTCGTGCTTTTTACTGAGGAGAGCTTCTGTCTGGCCTGATTGGTGGAGTGCTGCAGAGACTGTTGTGGAGAAGGAGATGGAGAAGAAACTCTGAAACTCTGTCAGAGTGACCATCGGGTTCTTCGTCACCACCAAAACATTTGTAAAACTTGTTTCTGCTTTGATACTTTGATCTAAATCAGGATTGCATTATGAATGTTGCTGCTCTTGGGGGGGGGGGGGGGGGGGGGGGACGACGACGACGACGACTTGTATTCAAAAATAGCCTACAGTGTAACCAAAAGTCTTTGCATTTTGAACAAAGACAAAAATTGGCAAATAAATGTTGCTGATTGCAGATGAGCAGCTCTCGCAGCGCAGGTGTCGTCCGTTTTATGACAAACTATTATTTCATAGTCCGTTACATAAGGAATGCTTGATTTGTCATGACAATAAACGGGAAAGGGCAGTGGAAATGATTCTTGTCCAAATAATCTGCCCCGTTGAGTGATGGCAAGAAGCGTGTGCCGCTTGAGCCGTGGGGGTGGGGGCTGCTGCCATTGACGATACAGCCTTGCCTAAAATGGGAGCGCGACGAAGCGATGACAATCGAACGGTATCAAAGTGGGAACCCGGGCTCTGGTGCTGAGGAGAACGGAGCATCATCACGGACCAAAACACCGCAGCCGAACCCGCCCCCAAACAAAGGAAAGATGGCCATTTCAAGGTAAAACATTTATTCTCACTGATACATTTGTTACTGTTTTGGCAACAGTGAAGAGTAGATTGTACAAAATTCATTGATTGGGAGCATCAGTGAGCAAGGATGGCATTTTGGAAGGGGTTGTTTGAATCCCTTTCCTTCTCAATTTCAAGTCGCCTATGTAAAATACTGTATATGTTTATTTGCAATGCAAGTCGGGTATCAAGGAATAATACTGTCAATTTTGTCAGAATGTGTTTGGCGATTGGGGTTCAAATTTGCACAGGTTTCTGTTGATAGATAATGAAATGTACAGACACTCGTACTCTCTTTACTGGTCTAATGCAGCTGTTACAAAGAGACATTGCCATGGGTATACCATGTATGCAATGGTTTTGCAGCTAGAGTGGAGTCTGAAATGATTGAAACACTTGATAAAGATGAGCAATAAGGAATGTATAAAATAAATGATTCAAATACTTAGCTATATTGTATGCTCCAAAAAATTGGGAAATTATATTATTTTATACTATAAGTCGTAGTAAAAAAAAAATATATTTAAAAAAAATGTAAATGAATGAATTCATAGTGAAATTAAATCAGCCTCAACAATGTAGTCCTCTAGAATTAGAGAGTACATGCTGTTTGAAAGCAGACAAACCTCCGTTCGAGCTTGTGATTTTGTCTTCTCTCATCCTCTCCTTCAAGAAAACCGACTGACAGAAAAGGGGACCTGTGAGACATCGGGTGGAAACGGTGAAGGCTGTGAGAGCTACAGTCACGCATGTTGTCTCCCCCACCCTGCCAACTTCAGCATGTCCACCTCTGAGGCGCCTGGTGTGAGCAGTAACTCCAGCACCGTGCCCTGGGACCCTGGTTCCTCTGGTCCTCCTGGCCCCACAGACTGGCCGTCGGTGGCCAACAGCGTGGTGAAGATGGTGCTGATCTCAGCCATCGTGTGTGTGTCTCTGTTTGGTAATGTGGTGGTGTTGTTAGTGTTCCAGAGGAAGCCTCAGCTCCTCCACGTGGCCAACCGCTTCGTGCTCAACCTCCTCCTGGCAGACCTGCTCCAGACTGTGCTGGTCATGCCCTTTGCCATTGCTGCCACCGTGCCTGGTGTGTGGCCCCTGGATGCCCGCTTCTGCCAGGCCCTGATAGTGCTCATGCACCTGTTTGCCTTCGCCGGGGTGAACACCATCATCGTGGTGTCGGTGGACCGTTATCTGGCCATCATCCACCCGCTGTCCTACCCCACCCGCATGACCCCTCATCTGGGCACCAACCTCATTGCCTGCACCTGGGTGTTGAGTCTGCTCCAGAGCACGCCGCCCCTTTACGGCTGGGGGGCCATAGACTTTGACCGCAGGCATAACATGTGTTCTGTGGTGTGGTCCTCCAGCCTGTCCTACTCAGTACTGGTTGCCACCTGCTCCTTCTGGCTGCCGGTGCTCATCATGCTGGGCTGTTACTGGATGGTGTTCAGGGCAGCTAGGAGGCAGAACGCCCTTGTGCACCCCATCCAGACCCAGTCTAAGTCCCAGCCCAACCTGCCTCCGAATCCCCAGGCCCCCTGCCCCGGCAGCCCCCAGCGCCCACCCCAACAGGCACCCCCACCCCTGGACTCCTTCTCAGCTGGGGGGTACCCCATCCGGGGCAGGCACAGACGTTTCCACTACCACTGCAAGGCAGCCCTGGTGGTGTTCGTCATCATGGCCTCGTACATCCTGAGCATGGGACCTTACAGTGTTCTCAACACGGTCTCCATTCGCTCCAGTGCTGCTGTGCCTCCATGGCTGGCCTCCTTAGCCCTGGTGCTCTTCTTCTTGCAGTGCTGCCTCCACCCCTACATCTACGGCTACATGCACCGCAGCGTGAGGAAGGAGTTCCTGGCCCTGCTGTGTGGTCCGCTCTGCAGGCAGGGTCGTCCCTGCCACAACTCCGCCCAGGACAGCTGCTTCACCGTGACCGACGGACGCTCCACGCACCCCAAACTGCCCAATCTGTCCACACGTGTCTGCCCCCTCCGCACCTGGGAGGAGGGCACCACCACAGAGGCTACCTCCTCCTCCCCCACCATGGATAGGAGGTCCAGGGACACCCGCAAAGAGACCACCAGCCTGAGCTCTGAGAGAGAGCTGACTGTCCACACCACTACCAAGTAGAACAGTCTACAGAGAAACAGCCTGGGAGATGGGGTTGACTTGTCTTTCATGTGGCTGTTTTCACCTCCAATGAAGACATCATGGTTATTCTGCATGGTTCAACTTGAGCAGATCTGCCTTCTAGTCTACAAGGTTATCCATTCTGACATTGTCTGTTTGTTGTGATTCGGGATTGTTGTATTTTTGATGGCTAGATTGACCTAGTAATGCTTATTTGCCATAGACATGGTTCCAGGAAAATAATTGCAACCTGAGTTGCAGTATTTTCCTTGAAAAGCCATTGTTGGTTCTCCTATTGTTAGGTCATGGTTGACGCGGAATTGAAAAATGCACATCTACTGTTATGTCTACGAGAGCACTAGACAAGGTCACCAAAGTGTATTTATTGATAATTTTGTGCATTCAAAAGTATGTTTTTATATAACATTAGCCATTGAAAATATAAAGGGAAGGGGGAGTGTTTCTAGAGGGAATCTCTGTCAAAGTGCCACGAAATAGATCACCTATCATATCAACTTGAAATAACATGCCACAAATGTATTTGATTTAAGTGTTGAAAATGCTGCTACAGAACACAATTTCCCCTTGGTGACAGCTTCTGCTTATCTTATGTGGAGAGCATGATTAGAGTGTATTAACCATTACCACTCACCCTGCCCATGGTGTATAACACCTGATGTCAAGGAAGAGATGGTGGGCTCAACATGACCACTGATTCATTAGTCTAGATCACTACTTCAGCACCAGAATCATGTTGCGTTTCCCAATCAGCATCTCATCTAGCCAATATCCCCCATTTATCTGTGCCCCGTGATTCAGCCAGTCTATGCAGCCTTCCAGTGCAGCCAATTAATTCAGGGTGTTATGGGGACGGTGGAGTGTCCATGCCTGTCCGTAAAGCCTATTGAGCAGGCTGAACCGTCTGGCTCCCTCTCAAAGCACCTCGTCAGAGAGCTGTGCAGTATCTCATTGACTGTTCCCCTCCACTACCAAGTGGATGTGGCTCTACCAAGCCGTCTGAAAGCTACACTGTTCATGTTTGCCTTAGCCAGTTTGGCCCTCTCATCTCGGAGTTTCAAAGGAGGCTGAGAGCTCTCACAAACTTCCGTTACCTGAATGTGGAAATGCTTCTTGGTAGGGCTCCACTGACCACATCCGCTCACTTAGCTTCGTCTGTAAAGCGTAGATACCATATAAGTATTGGTGTTACTTTATCTTTGCACTTTATCAGAGCATAGGGCATGGAGGTCAGACTATTAGTCGATTTGAAAACAGGTTACAGAGTACTGTAAACCCAGTACTATAGCTAGATTCATGTTGAGACCTCTGAAAATACTGATGGTCTCAAACTTTCAATATAGTAAATGTACATAAAGTGCATTGGGAAAGTATTCAGACCCCTTGACTTTCCACATTGTGTTTCCTTACAGCCTTATTCTGAAATTGATTAAATATTTTTTCCCTCAATCTACACACAATACCCCAAAATGACAAAGCAAAAACAGGTTATTATTTACATAACTATTCCGACCCTTTGCTATGAGACTCGAAATTTAGCTATGGTGCATCCTGTTTCCATTGATCATCCTTGAGATGTTTCTACAACTTGTTTGGAGTCCACCTGTGATAAATTCAATTGATTGGACATGATTTAGAAAGGCAGGCATCGGTCTATAGAAGGTCCCACAGTTGACAGTGCATGTCAGAGCATAAACTGAGCAATGAGGTTGAAGGAACTGTCCGTAGAGCTCCGAGACAGAATTGTGTCGAGGCACAGATCTGAGGAAGAGTACCAAAAAATGTCTGCAGCATTGAAGGTCCCCAAGAACAGAGTGGCCTCCATCATTCTTAAATGGAAGAAGTTTGGAACCACCAAGACTCTTCCAAGAGCTGGCCGCCCGGCCAAACTGAGCAAACAGGGGAGAAGGGCCTTGGCCAGGGAGGTGACCAAGAACCCGATGGTCACTCTAAAAGAGCTCCAGAGTTCCTCTGTGGAGATGGGAGAAACTCCCAGACGGACAACTATCTCTGCGGCACTCCACCAATCAGGCCTTTATGGTAGAGTGGCCAGCCACTCCTCCGTAGAAGGCACATGACGGCCCACTTGGAGTTTGCCAAAAGGCACCTAAAGACTCTCAGACAAAGAGAAACAAGATTCTCTGGCCTGATGAAACCAAAATTGAACTATTTTGCCTGAATGCCAAGAGCCACGTCTGGAGGAAACCTGCCACCATCCCTACGGTGAAGCACAGTGGTGACAGCATCATGCTGTTTGGGTGTTTTTCAGCAGCATGGACCGGGAGACTAGTCAGGATCAAGGTAAAGATGAACAGATCAAAGTACAGAGAGATCCTTGATGAAAACCTGCTCCAGAGCGCTCAGGACCTCAGACTGGGGCGAAGGTTCACCTTCCAACAGGACAATGACCCTAAGCACACAGCCAAGACAGCGCAGGAGTAGCTTCAGGACAAGTCTCTGAATGTCCTTGAGTGGCCCAGCCAGAGCTCGGACTTGAACCCAATCTAACATCTCCAGAGAGAGCTGAAAATAGCTGTGCAGCGACGCTCCCCATCCAACCTGACAGAGCTTTAGAGGATCTGCAGAGAAAAATGGGAGAAACTCCCCAAATATAGGTGCGCCACGCTTGTAGCGTCATACCCAAGAAGACTTGAGGCTGTAATAGCTGACAAAGGTACTTCAACAAAGTATTGAGTAAAGGGTCTGAATACATATGTAAATGTGATTAGTTTATGTTTATACATTTGCAAAAAAATCTAAAAACCTGTTTTTACTTTCTCATTGTGGGGTATTGTGTGTAGATTGATGAAAAAAAAAACAATTTAAATCAATTTTAGAATAAGGCTGTAATGTAACAAAATGTGGAAAAGGTCAAGGGGTCTGAATCCTTTCCGAATGCTCGGTAAATACAAATGGGCACATACCGATTCGGTATTCCTCAAAGCCATGGAATAAATGTAGTCAGACCCAATAATAATTATTGGCACCCTTGATAAAAGGCCGCCTGGAGTTTGATAAACGACATTGGCACTTTGATTGGAATAGGCGCTTTGCCTAGATGACATGAAAATAGAGCTCTGGCTACCCACACCAGTGGTGGGTTTGATGTTGAAAAACAGAAGTATATGCAGAAAAGTAGCTCATACCTTGGGTAAAATATGGTGGTGGATCTTTGATGTTATGGCGCTATTTGGCTTCCACTAGTCCTGGGGCCCTTAAGGTTAACGGCATCATGAACTTGACCAAGTACCAGGACACTTGACAGCAAGACAATAACCCCAATCAGCAATCAAAATCTACAAATAAAATGGTTAGCTGACCACAAAAAAAATCTACATTTTGCAATGGCCATCACAGTATCTGTACTTGAACCCCATTGAAAACCTGTGGTTTGAATTGAATAGGACAGTCCATAAGAGCAGATCTAAGGATATGAAGGATCTGGAAAGATACTGTATGGAGGAATGGTCTGAGATCCATCCCAACGTTTCCTTCAATCTCATAGAACACTTGAGGGAAAAAGTATGTCATTATCCTCACAAGGGGAGGGTGCTGGCTTATTGAAAACAGGGGTTCCAATCATTTGGAATGAATCATCCAATCAATTGTATTAGTATAAAATCATTTCCCAATTGTTTTAACATACAATATGTATTAATGTATTATTGTATTACTTATTTCATACAGTCTTCCCCCCTCATCAAGAGTGCAAGTAATTATGGACCCGACTGTACATGTAGAAAGAGCAGTCTCTGCCCCTGGTCTTAAGGAACCAATACTTGTTTTTTTTTAATAGTACTTCAAGTGTAATTGTTCAATCTAAAGCAAGTTCATCTGAGAGCTCATCACAGAATTGTTGGCTAACAAACAAACATGGTGTCGATATAGTAGTTTCAGCAGTGGGTCATCTCTGCTCTGAGTGGAAGTCCTTCAGTAAGTGTGATCTATCTGTATGCATGTTGTTGAGAGCCTGAAGTGTTAAGTATGAGTGAAATAGACTTGAGTGCTGAGAATCTTAATTTTCAGCCATTTTGTTTAAAGGTAATTGACCTTGAGTGCTAGTTGACAATCAAACATCAAAAGGAAGGCAATCATCACCATTGTAAAGTATTGTGTGATATGTTTCCCGTTGAACATGTAAAATAGTGACACTAAAGTAAATAACGAATGTTTTATATGCAGTACTTCTTTAAAAACTAGACATTTGTGAAGATTTCTATATATTTTTTTCCCCTCAACATGGTCTGAGGATGCTTGTGTACAGTTAATTTATAAAAATTAATAAAGCGAGAGTTTAACAACGCTGATCTGAACTCCTTCCATGGAGTGGCAGTGAGATTGATGCTTTGCCTTTAAAAAAGGGGCAATCCAAGATTTGAAAAACAAAAGCGGTCACAGCGCCACTTATTTTAGTAAACAGCTGGGCATGTTATATTCTTCAATAATCAACAGCTGTATATGATTTAACCAAATTAAACAGATGTACCAATCCCGGTTTGCCCCTTTAAAAAGGTGGGGAAAATTAGAGGTTTTATGCATCTAGTGAAAGTTACAGAATAAGAAATAAATGTCTAAATGTGGTATACTGTATCGTCATCATCCACCAAGTTGTATTCTCCTGTGCTGTGTGAGACATTACAATCCAAACAAAAAAAAACATGAGTCATAAGCTTTGGCTTACATTTCTACTGTTATAGCAAATTAATTTACGATAAAGATGTGTTTCTAACTACATATTCTTATTTTCACATCAACCAAAATATAGCCAGAAAAATAAACAGATTTCTTCATGGCAGAGTCAGTTGCAGATATTTATACAGATTCCATTACTGTAAAACGATAGTACAGGTCATTAAATGGTTAGGATGCTACAGCCCGTCCTCACCTCACCAAACAAATATAAAAACAAAACAAAACAGAACAGAAATGTTGTAAAGGACAGATCCATAGAGGTGACATTCTTTAAGTATCAACACATCTTCTGAATACAGCAGAGTTGGTGAAAAATAAAAAATATAAGTTTAGGTTTCTGAGAATATAAAAGCAAAATAAAGTACTTTTGTTTGTTTTTTTACATTAGAAATGGGGAAAAACATCATTTTGGAACATCCTTCACCACCCTCCCCTAACCAGTCACCCGCTAACTTAGATCTTTGGAACTCACCTCGTAGATCAAGGTGCAACTCAAATCAAAATGTCAATTAATCTTAGATGGTAAAAGCCAAAATAATTACGACCGCAACATATCAAGTTTGAGGGCTTCACCTCTCTAGATCTGAGACGAGATGTTTTCAAGTCATTCAAAGGGCTTCCTTTCCTCAAAGCGGTCACTGTAAAAGCGCTGCACTGGGAGAGCAGGGAGTCCGGCCCTCATTCCGTTAGTCCACCTTCACCACACTGTAGATTTTATTTACAAACCAGAAGCAGGCAAAGAATCCAATTGTGCCTGAGGAAGAAGATAGGGGGGGGAAACTCTTAGACACAGTACTGCTGTATACAAAATAAACACTACATTACACACTCAGTATAATACAGTGCCTTCAGAAAGTATTCATACTAGAGGTCGACCGATTATGATTTTTCAACGTCGATACCGATTATTGGAGGACCAAAAAAGCCGATGCCGATTATTGGAGGACCAAAAAAGCCTATGCCGATTATTGGAGGACCAAAAAAGCCGATGCCAATTATTGGAGGACCAAAAAAGCCGATGCAGATTATTGGAGGACCAAAAAAGCCGATGCCAATTATTGGAGGACCAAAAAAGCCGATGCCAATTATTGGAGGACCAAAAAAGCAGATGCCAATTATTGGAGGACCAAAAAAGCCGATGCCGATTATTGGAGGACCAAAAAAGCCGATGCCGATTATTGGGGGACCAAAAAAGCCGATACCGATTATTGGAGGACCAAAAAAAGCCTATACCGATTATTGGAGGACCAAAAAAGCCTATACCGATTATTGGAGGACCAAAAAAGCCAATACCGATTATTGGAGGACCAAAAAAGCCGATACCAATTAATCGGCCGATTTAAAAAATAAATTACAACAATACTGAATTAACATTTATTTTTAACTTAATATAATACATCAATAAAATCAATTTAGCCTCAAGTAGATAATGAAACATGTTCAATTTGGTTTAAATAATGCAAAAACAAAGTGTTGGAGAAGAAAGTAAAAGTGCAATATGTGCTATGTAAGAAAGCTAACGTTTCAGTTCCTTGCTCAGAACATGCGAACATATGAAAGCTGAGTCTTCAATATTCCCTGGTAAGAAGTTTTAGGTTGTAGTTATTATAGGACTATTTCCCTCTATACCATTTGTACAGTGCCTTGCGAAAGTATTCGGCCCCCTTGAACTTTGCGACCTTTTGCCACATTTCAGGCTTCAAACATAAAGATATAAAACTGTATTTTTTTGTGAAGAATCAACAACAAGTGGGACACACCATGAAGTGGAACGACATATATTGGATATTTCAAACTTTTTTAACAAATCAAAAACTGAAAAATTGGGCGTGCAAAATTATTCAGCCCCCTTAAGTTAATACTTTGTAGCGCCACCTTTTGCTGTGATTACAGCTGTAAGTCGCTTGGGGTATGTCTCTATCAGTTTTGCACATCGAGAGACTGAAAGTTTTTCCCATTCCTCCTTGCAAAACAGCTCGAGCTCAGTGAGGTTGGATGGAGAGCATTTGTGAACAGCAGTTTTCAGTTCTTTCCACAGATTCTCGATTGGATTCAGGTCTGGACTTTGACTTGGCCATTCTAACACCTGGATATGTTTATTTTTGAACCATTCCATTGTAGATTTTGCTTTATGTTTTGGATCATTGTCTTGTTGGAAGACACATCTCCGTCCCATCAGGAAGACTCCATCAGGTTTTCTTCCAGAATGGTCCTGTATTTGGCTCCATCCATCTTCCCATCAATTTTAACCATCTTCCCTGACCCTGCTGAAGAAAAGCAGGCCCAAACCATGATGCTGCCACCACCATGTTTGACAGTGGGGATGGTGTGTTCAGCTGTGTTGCTTTTACGCCAAACATAACGTTTTGCATTGTTGCCAAAAAGTTCAATTTTGGTTTCATCTGACCAGAGCACCTTCTTCCACATGTTTGGTGTGTCTCCCAGGTGGCTTGTGGCAAACTTTAAACGACACTTTTTATGGATATCTTTAAGAAATGGCTTTCTTCATGCCACTCTTCCATAAAGGTCAGATTTGTGCAATATACAACTGATTGTTGTCCTATGGACAGAGTGTCCCACCTCAGCTGTAGATCTCTGCAGTTCATCCAGAGTGATCATGGGCCTCTTGGCTGCATCTCTGATCAGTCTTCTCCTTGTATGAGCTGAAAGTTTAGAGGGACGGCCAGGTCTTGGTAAATTTGCAGTGGTCTGATACTCCTTCCATTTCAATATTATCGCTTGCACAGTGCTCCTTGGGATGTTTAAAGCTTGGGAAATCTTTTTGTATCCAAATCCGGCTTTAAACTTATTCACAACAGTATCTCTGACCTGCCTGGTGTGTTCCTTGTTCTTCATGATGCTCTCTGCGCTTTTAACGGACCTCTGAGACTATCACAGTGCAGGTGCATTTATACGGAGACTTGATTACACACAGGTGGATTGTATTTATCATCATTAGTCATTTAGGTCAACATTGGATCATTCAGAGATCCTCACTGAACTTCTGGAGAGAGTTTGCTGCACTGAAAGTAAAGGGGCTGAATAATTTTGCACGCCCAATTTTTCAGTTTTTGATTTGTTAAAAAAGTTTGAAATATCCAATAAATGTCGTTCCACTTCATGATTGTGTCCCACTTGTTGTTGATTCTTCACAAAAAAATACAGTTTTATATCTTTATGTTTGAAGCCTGAAATGTGGCAAAAGGTCGTAAAGTTCAAGGGGGCCGAATACTTTCGCAAGGCACTGTATTTCATTAACCTTTGACTATTGGATGTTCTTATAGGCACTTTAGTATTGCCAGTGTAACAGTATAGCTTTCGTCCCTCTCCTCGCTCCTCCCTGGGCTCGAAACAGCAACACACCGAAGCAGCATTGCCCATGCAGAGCAAGGGAAACAACCACCCCAAAGCTCAGAGCGAGTGAAGTTTGAAACGCTATTAGCGCGCGCTAACTAGCCAGCCATTTCACTTCATTCACACCAGCCTCATCTCGGGAGTTGATAGGTTTGAAGTCAAACAGCGCAATGCTTGACGCACAACGAAGAGCTGCTGGCAAAACGCCCGAAAGTGCTGTTTGAATGAATGTTTACGCGCCTGCTTCTGCCTACCACCGTTGGGTCAGATACTTAGATACTTGTATGCTCAGTCAGATTATTTGCAAACGCAGGACACGCTAGATAATATCTAGTAATATCCTCAACCATGCGTAGTTAACTAGTAATTATGATTGATTGATTTGTTTTTTTATAAGATAAGTTTAATGCTAGCTAGCAACTTACCTTGGCTTACTGCATTTGCATAACAGGCAGTCAGTCTCCTTGTGGAGTGCAACGAGAGAGAGAGGCAGGTCGTTATTGAGTTGGACTAGTTATTAACTGTGAGTAAGGTTGCAAGATTGAATCCCCCGAGCTGACAAGGTGAAAATCTGTCTTTCCACCCCTGACCGAGGCAGTTAACCCACCGTTCCTAGGCAGTCATTGAAAATAAGAATATGTTCTTAACTGAATTGCCTAGTTAAATATAGGTGTAAAAGAAAAAAAAAGTTGGCGCACATAAATACCGATTTCTGATTGTTATGAAAACTTGAAATCGGCCCTAATTAAATCAGCCATTCCGATTAGAGGTCGACCGATTAATTCATACCATTTGACATATCACATTTTGTTGCGTTACAGCCTGAATTCAACATGGATTAAATAACACACACAGTCAAAAGTTTGGACACACACACCTACTCATTCAAGGGTTTTTATTTGTACTATTTTCAACATTTTAGAATAATAGTGAAGACATCAAAACTATGAAATAAGACATGGAATCATGTAGTAACCAAAAAAGTGTTTAAAACAGATCAGAATTGATTTTAGATTCTTAAAAGTAGCCACCTTTTGCCTTGACAGCTTTGCATACTTGGCATTCTCTCAATCAGCTTCATGAGGTAGTCAGTCACCTGGAACACATTTCAATTATCAGGTGTGCCTTGTTAAGTTAATTTGTGGAATTTCTTTCCTTAATGCGTTTTGAGACAATCAGTTGTGTTGTGACAAGGTAGGGTTGGTATACAGAAGATGGTATTTTACCAAATAGGGCTAAGTCCATATTATGGCATGAATATCTTAAATAAGCAAAGAAATGACAGCCCATCATTACTGTAAGACATGAAAGTCAGTCAATAGACAATTTCAAGAGCTTTGAAAGTTCCTTCAAGTGCTATGATGAAACTGGTTCTCATGAGGACCACCACAGGAAAGGAAGACCTAGAGTTATATTCTGCAGCAGAGGTAAGTTCATTAGTTACCAGTCTTAGAAATTGCAGCCCAAATAAATGCTTCACAAGTAACAGACATCTCAACATCAACTGTTGAGACTGCGTGAATCAGGCATTCATGGTCGAATGTCTGCAAAGAAACCACTACTAAAGGACTCCAATATGAAGAAGACTTGCTTGGGACAAGAAACATGAGCAATGTTAGAGCGGTGGAAATCTGTCATTTGGTCTGATGGGTCCAAATTTGAGATTCTCTTTATGAGACGCAGAATAGGTGAACGGTTGATCTCCGCATGTGTGGTTCCCACCATGAAACATGTAGAAGGTGTGATGGTGCTTTACTGGTGACACGGTCAGTTATTTATTTAGAATTCAAAAGGCACCAGCATGGCTACCACAGCATTCTGCAGCGATACGCCATCCCATCTAGTTTGCGCTTAGTGGGACTATCATTTGGTTTTCAAAAGGACAATGACCCAACACACGTTCAGGCTGTATAAGGTCTATTTGACCCAGAAGGAGGGTGATGGAGTGATGCATCAGATGACTTGGCCTCCAAAAAGCACCCCACCTTAACTCAATTGAGATGGTTTGGGATGAGTTGGACTGCAGAATGAAGGAAAAGCAGCCAATAAGTGCTCAGCATATGTGGGTACTCCTTCAAGACTGTTGGAAAAGCATTCCAGGTGAAGCTGGTTGAGAGAACACCAAGTGTGTGCAAAGCTGTCACCAAGGCAAAGGGTGGCTACTTCTGAAGAATCTAAAATATATTTTAATTTGTTTCATACTTTTCTGGTTACTACATGATTCCATATGTGGTATTTCATAGTATAATAATAGGTGTAGACATCAACACTATGTAGAAAACAGTAAAAAAAAAAAAAAAAAAACAACTCTTGAATGACTAGGTGTCTAAACTTGACTGGTACTGTAAAGTCGTGGCCAAAAGTTGAGAATGACACAAATATTAATTTTCAAAGTCTGCTGCCTCTGTATGATGGCAATTTGCATATACTCCAGAATGTTATGAAAAGTGATCAGATGAATTACAATTAATTGCAATGGCCCGTTGCCATGCAAATGAACTAAATCCCCCCAAAACATTTCCACTGCGTTTCAGCCCTGCCACAAAAGGACCAGCTGACATGTCAGTGATTCTCTCGTTATCACAGGTGTGAGTGTTGACGAGGACAAGGCTGGAGATCACTCGGTCATGCTGATTGAGTTCGAATAACAGACTTCAAAAGGAGGGTGGTGCTTGGAATCATTGTTCTTCCTCTGTCAACCATGGTTACCTGCAAGGAATCACGTGCTGTCATTATTCCTTTGCACAAAAAGGGCTTCACAGTCAAGGATATTGCCGCCAGTAAGATTGCACGAAAATCAACCATTTATCAGATCATCAAGAACTTCAAGGAGAGCGGTTCAATTGTTGTGAAGAAGGCTTCAGGGCGCACAAGAAAGTCCAGCAAGCGCCAGGACCACCTCCTAAAGTTGATTTAGCTGCGGGATCGGGGGACCACCAGTACAGAGCTTGCTCAGGAATGGCAGCAGGCAGGTGTGAGTGCATCTGCATGCACAGTGAGGCGAAGACTTTTGGAGGATGGCCTGGTGTCAAGAAGGGTATCAAAGAAGCCACTTCTCTCCAGGAAAAACATAAGGGACAGACTGATATTCTGCAAAAGGTACAGGGATTGGACTGCTGAGGACTGGGGTAAAGTTGTTTTCTCTGATGAATCCCCATTCCGATTGTTTGGGGCATCCGGAAAAAAGCTTGTCCGGAGAAGACAAGGTGAGCGCTACCATCAGTCCTGTGTCATGCCAACAGTAAAGCATCCTGAGACCATTCATGTGTGGGGTTGCTTCTCAGCCAAGGGAGTGGGCTCACTCACAATTTTGCTTAAGAACACATACATGAATAAAGAATGGTACCAACACATCCTCCAAGAGCATCTTCTCCCAACCATCCAGGAACAGTTTGGTGACTAACAATGCCTTTTCCAGCATGATAGAGCAACTTGCCATAAGTCAAGTGATTAACTAAGTGGCTCGGGGAACAAAACATCAATATTTTGGGTCCATGGCCAGGAAACTACCCAAGACCTTAATCCCATTGAGAACTTGTGGTCAATCCTCAAGAGGCGGGTGGACAAACAAAACCCCACAAATTCTGACAAACTCCAAGCATTGATTATGCAAGAATGGGCTGCCATCAGTCAGGATGTGGCCCAGAAGTTAATTGACAGCATGCCAGGGCGGATTGCAGAGGTCTTGAAAGAGAAGGGTCAACACTGCAAATATTGACTCTTTGCATCAACTTCATGTAATTGTCAATAAAAGCCTTCAACACTTTTGAAATGCTTGTAATTATACTTCAGTATTCCACAGTAACACCTGACAAATATCTAAAGACACTGAAGCAGAAAACTTTGTGGAAATCAATGTGTCATTCTCAAAACTTTTGCCAACGACTGTATATAATTATTTTCTTACCCATCTACACACAATACCCCATAATGACACATTTATTGAAAATGAAATACAGAAATATCTCATTTCCATAAGTATTCATACCCCTGCGTCAATACTTTGTAGAAGCACCTTTGCCAGCGATTACAGCTGTGAGTTTTTCTGGATAAGTTGGCTCCCGAGTGGTGCAGCGGTCTAATGCACTGCATCTCAGCGCTAGAGTCGTCACTACAGACACCCTGGTTCGAATCCATGCTGAATCACAACCGGCCGTGATTGAGAGTCCCCATAGGGTGGCGCACAATTGGCCCAGCATCGTCCGGTAGTGGCCGGTGTAGGCCGTCATTGTAAATAAGAATTTATTCTTAACCGACTTGCCTAGTTAAAAAAAAAAAAAGTCTCAAAAGCTTTCCACACCTGGATTGTGCCACATTTCTCCATTATCCTTTAAGTCACCTTGGCCTAGAGACATTTACAGAGTTATCAAAACATCACGCCAGGGTAAGTCTACAAGAAACCCAGCCCGTTTTTAAGTGTTTTTAAAATACTCTATGGGAAAAATGAATGGTGAAAAACAAATTGGAACCATTTCCTTGTTTGACCGCTAGATTTTATGGGTATTATGACTCATACTGTGGTTCTCTATAGATGTCCTTCTTTGCGAGGCATTGGAAAACCTCCCTTACAGATAATTGTATGTGTGGGTTACAGAGATGTAGTCATTCAAAAAGTATGTTAAACACTATTGCACACAGAGTGCAACTTATTAGGTGACTAGTTAAGCAAATGTTTTACTTTTATTTAGGCTTGCCATAGCAAAGGGGTTGAATACTTATTGACTCAAGACATTTCAGCTTTTTATTAATTTGTAAAAATGGCAACAAAAAATATGAAAAATCCACTTTGACATTATGGGGTACTGTGTGTAGGCCAGTAAACAAAAACAATTCAGGCTGTAAGAGTAAGATGTGGAAAAAGTCAAAGGGTGTGAATACTTTCTGAAGGACTGTAAATACACTGTAAGACATGGGTGTAATGTACAAGCTGTACAGGTCTTTTACAGCCACATACAGGTAGCTGCCAAAACAATGGAAACACTTGAGAAATGACAGATACAAATCAGGTGCTTCCACACAGGTGTGGTTCCTTAATTAAGCAATTAGCATCCCATCGTGCCTAGGGTCATGTCTAAAAAATGCTGGGCAGAACATTATTTTGGATACCATGGCTATGCCCCTCCATAGGATGACAATGACCCCATTCACTGAAAGGTTTGTTGAGCATGAAAACGATGCAAGCCACATGCCATGGCCTGGGGCTGGCATCAAAACTTCAGTTGTCATTATGAATTGGGGCAGGTAATGTTCTCCTGGCATCCGCCAAACCCAGATTCGTCTGTAAGACTGCCAGATGGTGAAACGTGATTCATCACCCCAGAGAACGTGTTTCCACTGCCCCAGAGTCCAATGGCGGCGAGCTTTACACCACTCCAGCTGACACTTGGCATTGCGTATGGTGATCATAGGCTTGTGTACGGCTGCTCAGCCATGGAAACCAATTTCATGAAGCTCCAGACGAACAGTTATTGTGCTGACGTTGCTTCCAGAGGCAGATTGGAACTGGGTAGTGAGTGTTGCAAACGAGGACAGACGTTTTTACTCGCTTCAGCCCTGTTCTGTGAGCTTGTGTGGCCTTCCACTTTGCGACTGAGCCTATATCTAACGAACTGACTTGTTGGAAAGGTGGCATCCTATGACCGTGCCACGTTGAAATACACTGAGCGCTTTAGTAAGACCATTCTACCGGCAATCTTTGTCTATGGAGAGTGCCTGGCTGTTTGCTCGATTTTATACCTGTCAGTTACGGATGTGGTTGAACTAGCCGAATCCACAAATTTGAAGGGATGTCCACATACTTTTGTATATATTGTGTATGCCAAGGTGCATTGAAGCTGTTCTGTCTCAACGCCCTATCAAGACACTTTATATTAATGCTTAATTTATTTTGGCTGTTACCTGTACATATAAACCATTCAGTTTGTCAGAGTGGAAATGAAGTGACACTGATGTTTGAGCTCCTCTCTAGAGAGAACAATTTAATTGGGCAAAAAATCATTTAAATTTTTATTTTTATTTTTTACGTTGAACACCCGTATCTGACGGGTCAATGAGAGCCATACAAGAGACTCCTGGATTAAGTTCTGAACAAAGTTGAGACGAGGTGAAATGGGAAGGACGAGGATTCGGTAAAAATCTGAAATGGGGCAGATTAGAATTATTCCGATGAAGGCCCGTTATTTTAGATTGATGGATCTTCTGCCAGCCCATCCCAATATTGCTTATCGCAGTCTTAAGATGGAGGCTGACACTGTTTCGGTGATATAGGCTACATCTGGCCCTTAAGACGGTAAATGCCTATGATTTTAACTTGATTTATTAGGATCCATCTGATAGGAGGTCGCCATAAGATCATAGGTCTATATAATATTTCGGGAGAGAGAAACTCATTACTTCAGGAGTAGTTTTGTATTGACTTTCCTTAAATTGTGTCCTAGGTCACAAGTGTGTGTGTGGTGTGTGTGTAAGCAAAGGCCAGACGGGGTCGAAGTGCCGTTACCATGTCAACCCTGTGTCCATTTCTACCCGTTCCACATCACAGGAAGGAAAGAGGGTGAGAGGCAGTATTGTTGTTGTGAATGTGGATACCCAGTAATCGCCCACATTGCTCTCCTCCTGGTACACAGCTATATATTTTCAGTGCCGGCGAGGGAAAGTTGCCATAACAGCCGTAGTCAGGGATGCTGGTGCATCTATTAGAATCCATGGCAACCGGTAAATTGGGCGCTGCCTCACGTTTATTTTCTAGGAGACGAAAGCTACCCTCTCTCTAAAACCAACACCTATAGGAGGGCTAACCATTGATCAACTACTACAAGCAGCAATTCACAAATACGTCCGGTATTCGTTTGTTTAAAACGCGTGCTCGGTTTTAATAGTGCTAATAATAGGTCAAATCCAGTCAAATGTCCCACTGAGGAGACCAGGGGAGGGTCTATTGATCTTGAGCTTGGCTAAAATGTATTACAAAAAAATAAATCAGGTTTGATGAATACTATAGATGAACATGTATAATTTAAGAGTAGGAACATGGAGAGGTGGTCAGAGAGCATGGCTGAGTGCTGTTCGGCCACAGCTCCTACGACCAGCTCTTTTCCATTAAGTAGTGGGAGGAGTTCACTGTGTGGAACACAGTCTGTCTGGTCTTTCTCCCTCCTCTCAGCATATGAATGAGCTGCTCAGTGCCAAACTTGGCACAGGAACCAGGAAGAGGGAAAGCCACTAAATACAACCCATTTAGAAGACTGGTTTGTATTCCTCTGCAGTATAAATTACCACATTAAGACTACAAGCTGCACACCGTTCATTTACCATTATGATCAAGAAAATTTAAAAAATGATGAGTCTTTATTTGGTCTCAGTTTAAAGGATGCACTCCAGCATCTCCAAGGAGACTTCTTTAAAATGTTGCCGTAAGAAGGAAATGTCTGCGGTAAAAGTCTAAGTGCATTTAGCAAAGTACAGCTGTACTGCCAGTAAAACTAGAGGAACCAGAGGTGTGACGCCTGTCACGGGGGGAGGGGGGTTGAGCAAACAATACTTGCGCATTCCTTGGTCTATGTCGTCACTGGAATGGGATAGGGTTCCTGGATCCTAGCAAGTGTGTACAGGGCCGGGCTGAGCAGCCCCTTTGATGTTAATCAACCCGGCTTCTTCAAACACTTAGCAATTTCCATTGCAAACCCCACCTCATTCTCCCGCTTATAGTCTTTACAACACAATGCCTCTGGGACAGATCGCTACTCCAGAAGATTTGTCACCGCCATTCATAAAACTGCAAGCGGTATGTGTTGAAGGACGGGCGGGTTAACGCCTCTTAACCATAGTCCATGAACAAACAATAGGACAGGTCTTCGCAAATAATACAAGCTAATGGTTCATTGAGACGCACACCGGCCTGTTTAACTATCACGTTCATAAACCTCGCTCACGCAGTGTTCCCAGACCACTCACCTGTGAAGAGGAAGAAGATGAGCACCATGATGGAGGTGTAGCCGAAGTAGAGGATGGTGCTGGCTGCTCCTACGATCTGCAGCTTGGAGAAGAAGTAGTGGACGGCGTAGACGAACAGGTAGACGGCCGTGAAACCGCTGGTCAGGAACGAACGCCACCACCAGTGGTAGTCCTACAGGAAACACAAGGTTTCGCTACAGACATTCTGGATTTGAAAGAGTTATTACGTTGGCTATTATGGTTGAAGCAGTTACCCTGGTAAATGTTTAATGGTGTTTCCTAGTACACCATCGTCCACATTACAGTAAATGTACACCTACACGTTTCAGTAGGCCATTCTGAAAGAAGGCACTGAATAGTATGGTTTCCTCTCACCTCCGCACACAAGTGGAAGTAGCATAGCAGGATGGTAGCCTCAGAGCAGGTGATGAGGAGGATGATGAAGACCAGGAAGAGGAAACCAAACATGTAGTACATCTGGTGAGACCTGGAACAGAAGATAAAAACATTTAACTATTACATCAATCAATGAAGTCAGTCAAACAAGTCTCCCAGCAGGCGAGTCGGTTCTACCAGAAAGATCAGCAACAGACAGACGGTCGGACAGGTGACAGGACACACACAACAGCATTACAGTTGTTTTATATAATAGAAATGGCTTCCTACCAGATGCTATTGAGGATGAAGAAGAGCTGGATGAAAATGCAGCCGAAGGGCAGGATGCCCCCCATGACGATGCCGGGGACAGGCTTGGTGAAGAACGACTGTTCTGGGATTTGTCTGGGGATCTGGTTGGTTCTCACCGGCTGCTCAATGGCCTGTAGAATGGAGCAAGAGAGGGGTGGCAACTCATCAAGAAATGGAAAGTTGTACATCACATTAGAAAGGGCTGGCTTTTAAAGTGGGCAAAATATCAGGGCCCGTATTCATAATCCAGCTCAAAGTAGTTGTGCTGATCTGGGGCCAGTTTTGCCAATTAAATCATAATGAATAAGATTCCATGGACAAGGGGATCTGATTTGAGACTCACGGGTCTCTTGAAGCCGAAGTAAGCACCGATGAAGGTGAGGGGCACGGAGATACCAAACCACAGAGCTAAGATGGCCACCAGCGTGCCGAAGGGGATGGCAGCTGACGAGCCTTCCACCCACAGGATCAAGTTCATCAGGAAGAAGTCTGCAAACACAATCCTGGGGAAGGGAGAGACAGATGTGAAGCCTCTGTACATATCTCCCTGTTAAGGAGAATATCAAATGAATGCAGCTTTGGATGTTACAGTACATACAGCGAACAGCTGACCTACCCTGGACACAACAGTGCTGTCAACAGGACATTGGTCTTCCATTTCTCACCACCGAAAGCTGAGGACACATGGGGAAATAAGGGTTCAAATCATAAGCTATAAACTGGGCATACAGAATACAGACTATTCAGGCAGAAATACATATCTAACTGAATGGTTGGAGGGAATATCATACTGTCCTGATCACTGTAGCACTGAAATGATTTGTTTTGCATTCATATCATTCCCTTCTCAAACTCAATCTTATTAAATGAATTCACGGGTGGTTCGTTGATGAGTATGTCAAATGGGGCTTACTCTTGTAGAGGCGTGCTGACACGTATCCTGCAGGGGTGCCCAGCAGAACCCACAGCACCACAGAACAGGTCATCAGAGCCCCTCGATTAGCTGGAGACAGGAACCCCAGGCAGGCCAGGACTAGAGGAGTCAAACCGATGTCACCATCACTACAGAGAATACTACCACTACAGTAATACTACCACTATTACTCTAGTAAAATGTCAATAAGATAATTATTATTACGCCATTAAAAACTCTTCCCTATAGGTCATGTAGACTTGAGTTCATGTTGAATAAACCATCTTCTGAAGATGCTGTAAGGCAATGTGATTTTACGTTGCTTATTAACCTCCACGGTATCGGTGTCCCCACCACGAGATGATTGAGCTAACGTAGACTAATGTGATTAGCATGAGGTTGTAAGTAACAAAAAAAATCCCAGGACAGACATATCTGATATGGGCAGAAAGCTTAAATTCTTGTTAATCTTACTGCACTGTCCAATTTACAGTAACTATTACAGTGAAAGAATACCATACTATTGCTTGAGGAGACTGCACAATTATGAACTTGAAAATGTTTTAATAAACCAATTAGGCACATTTGGACAGTCTTGATATAACATTTAACAGATATGCAATGGTTCATTGGATCAGTCTAAAACTTTCCACATACACTGCTGCCATCTTGTGGCCAAATTCTAAATTGAGCCTGGGCTGGAATAATACATTATGGCCTTTCTCTTAAATTTAAAAAATGGTACAAAAAAATATATATTTGTGTTATATTCTCCTACATTAATTTAAAATGTTCACAAACTTCAAAGTGTTTCCTTTCAAATGGTATCAAGAATATGCATATCCTTGCTTCAGGCAGTTAGATTTGGGTATGTCATTTTATGCAAAAATGTAAAAGAAAGGGTCAGATCCTTAAGAGGTTTTAAAGCATCTGAGGAAGAGTTACTTACAGAGGGTGATGAAGGTCATGATGAAGATTTGGGTTCCCTGGCCGAGGAACACAGAAAGCAGCATGCCCTTCCTGGGAGGCCTAAACACATCCCCGTGCACCTGCTTCCACCCAGACTCCTCCTGGGCATCCTCCTGTTGGGTTAGAGTGCACCACAACCAATCAGAACCAATGGAATGGTCAAATGTATGCATATTCAAATTGCTTCGTTACAGATCAGCCAATCACCAAGAGGGACTCTTTAGCCCATCTAACACCTGCTAGTGTAGCATAAACCACATGACCATGTTACCCAATGGCTGTAAAATATGGTGTAGACAAGAACTCAGTTTAGCCCAATAGCAGTGGTGGTTAAGATTGTTTTATATTTTTTTTATTCAAAGGACTGTTCAGCTGTAAATGATGGCCTGCACTACACCACATTTTAAAAGGTTTACAAATTACACTGACACTTCAAGAGGTAGCTCCCAGAAATCACACCAACAATCCCCAATTTGTGCTCAAATGGCTTTCCTTACATAGAATATGGATTTTCCTTGTGGTGGTGGAGCCTTTATCAAGTCTTCCTGTGAATATGAAATGTTACAACAAAGGTTTCATGCTTGTGGTTCGGCAACATACAGAACAGAAATGACTTTTGGCAGATGAATCTTCTGCCACGTCCATCTGCCCCATTCACTCATGAAGGATTCCTTTGCGTACAATGGAACGCAACTGAATAATCCAGTTCTGTTTTGCTGCATGTAACTTGGTTCCATACGATCGTATAGTTTGACGGTCAGAGAAGTGAGATGGTGAGTGTCTCAAAGAGCTGCTCTGTGTGTTTCTTTACCTGGTCCACCTGGTTGTACCTGGCGATGTCCTTGTGCAGGGTCCTCAGCATTATCATAGCCACCATGCCAGACAGGAAGAGCACGATGACAAGAGAGTTCATGATGCTGGAAGGAACACAAGCCATGCTGCATTAACATGACAGCAGAAGAGCACCACACTCTAATCTACTGTATAACAGCACTGGAATGGGAATATTTAACAAGACTAAAGTTCCTATTACATTTAGAGTGATCAACATACTGTTTAGCATATTTGGAGTTTGTTAGACATGATTTCCAGTGTTCCATTTGTGACATTTAAGGTGCAGGTTGGTCACTAGACTAGATGCTGTATATTATGGATTAAACTCATATCTATTGATAGTGATTGACTGGAAACGTCACTGCCTTTTGGTTTTGACTTCATACAAGTCTCTCAGGCTGGTGTTTACAGAACAGTTGTCTGCTGATAAGGAAGGGCCTTCTCAGAGGCCTGTTAGACATTTTCTCTACTTCTGTGCTGTAAGTCCCTTATCAAGGCTGAGTGTTGCGAGACCTAGCGTACCTGAGACCTAGCGTACCTGAGACCTAGCGTACCTGAGACCTAGCGTACCTGAGACCTAGCGTACCTGAGACCTAGCGTACCTGAGACCTAGCGTACCTGAGACCTAGCGTACCTGAGACCTAGCGTACCTGAACCACTGGATGTTGGTGTGAGGCATGGAGACCAAAATGTAGTCCCATCTAGAGGCCCACTTGATGTCATTGTTTTCCTGTGAATGAAGAAATGATTATTTGAGAAAGAGAATACTTTAATGCTTCTATGAACTATGCTGTTAAACCAAACACATGGTGTACTTGTATGTGTAAAACAAATAATTTGTGGTTAACTGTTCTAATGTACCTCGAAGCTGACAGAGTAGGTGTAGGTGATTTTTACATCACTGCTAAACTCTCCAGGAACCTCCATGGGAGGGCCTTCACATGTAGGTTTGTCAGCGTCAGCATTGTTGATACTGTCAATCACACAAACACACATAAGACCACTAGCTACAACACAAAACGATTTCAAAAAGTATTATAAAGTTGTGGGCTTTCCAGTGCTTCATATGAAACTCTGCTTGTCTATACCAGATGCACGCTGCAGTGCAAAAAAAGTAGGAGTTTTGGACTCCTCTGCTGAAATGTGGAAATGACACTAATCAACAATAATATTAAACAACCGTACGTGGCAGACAGTTGTTCATCGAGTATAGAACAGTGCATATTCATGGCCACCTATGGAAGCACCAGTATGTTCAAGTGCGGCTAATGAAAATGGAATAGATGTGCTCATACATCACCTGATTTACGCCATCTGGCCGTCTGAAATTCTTACCTCTTGGGCTCCAGTGTGGCAGCCACCAGGCGAGCTCCTCTCCACCCCTCCCCTTCCCCATTGTGGTAGGTCAATTTGATGTCCACGTGGTTGAAGATGTAAAATGTGTTCTTCTTGTTGAACTCGGACTGAAAAGAGAAAAGATTCCAGTCAATTACCCCATATTACATAGTGCATACTAAACACAATCATATTCAAAGTAGGTTATCATTAGAGCTATTATAAAAACAGCACGACTCACTGACTCACCCTAATACGACACACACACCCCACTCATGGTCCAACCTAATGATGTTGTTACTACTGAATATTACCATTTCACAACACAGCCTGCCCTGAACTAGAATTGGCATAGCTACAATCTCTGGTGTTATCAGATAGATATTGGGCAACCATCCTGTGTGTGAGATATTGTAAAAGTATGGCTCACATTGATGACACAGGCATCTTTAGCGCGCCCTTCGGTGGTGACGAGGCAGCCAATGGGGAATCCAGGATTGCAGTATTTCTGACTGTCTTCCACATCATAGCACCAGGTGACTGGCATGTTGTCAACAATCCTGAAAACAAACACATATTTTGTTTAACCCAATTTTAAAAAACTCTCAAACTGGAAAAGCCCTGCAAGTGATTTGGTTGACACAAAATCTGTCTCCCGTTCATCCACGTTCATCCACCTGCTAAGGGGCCTTACTATGCCTGGGGGTAAGGGGGTAAGCAGACCCATTTTCTGTAGAATTAACTACAAGTATCTCAACCTATTCAGGAGAAGGAGAATGATTAGCTCACCAATGGTGCTGGTAGTTCAACTGCATTCCTCTCTTGAGGAAGTCCAGCATGTTCTTATCCTCAGTTTTATCCTTCACATAGGTTTTGGTGCACAATTTCTTGCATTTCTCGTCTTTTTTGAATGAGAACTGAAGGAAAGTGAAGAATAAAAACTCTTGACACTGCCATAAAGTAACACATAAATGGGTATAACAGGAAGAACAGGGCAGCTTGAATAACCGGTCTTGTCTGGAGTGATTGAGCAACACAAAACAATGGAATCCAATACCTGAAAAGCTGGGCCCAGAGGACCTTTAGTGTAATTAAAGCCTGGTGGTACATGCCAGACTATCAATGAAACCTGTGATGACAGAGGTGCCCTACCTTGTATGGCGACGTCTCAATTCTCTCACCAAATAGCACCTGGCCCAGGTTCTCAGACGGTCTCCTCTCGTTGTCATCTTTGCAGAAGTCAAAGCTGTGAAATAAATTTGTTGACAATGAATGTGCAATGATCTAACAAAAGTAAGATACGGTAGACAGAGGTATGTACCAGCCAGAGCTGCCGCCAAAGTTAAAGTAAATAAAAACTTGAATTAATCATGAAGAGAAAATGTTGTAAAAATTAAAATAAAGAATATACTCAAACTATTATCTATGACTCCAAAACTAACTAAAATAAAAACAGTCATGTATTATGTTCAGTTTTAGTTTATTTTTCTTCTAAACTGTGTGCAAAATCGAATGGTGTTTTGAAGCTTTTTTTTGGGGGGGGGGGGGGGGGTAATTCCACCATTTCAGAGCTGTCAGAGTGACCATCGGGCCACATCGCTGACCAAGGCCCTTCTCCCCCGATTGCTCAGTTTAGCCAGATGACCAGCTCTTGGAAGAGTCTTGGTGGTTCCAAACTTCTTCCATTTAAGAATGATGGAGGACCTTCTTGGGGACCTTCAATGCTGCAGACATTTTTTGGTAATCTTCCCAAGATCTATGCCTCAACACAACCCTGTCTCGGAGCTCTATGGACAATTCCTTCGACCTCATGGCTTGGTTTTTGCTCTGTCAACTCTGGGACCTTATCTAGATAGGCGTCTGCTTATTCGAGCTCAATTTCGAGTCTCATAGCAAAGGGTCTGAATACTTATGTAAATAACGCATTTCTGTTTTTAAAAACCTATTTTAATTTGTCATTATGGGGTATTGTGTGTAGATTGATGAGGGGAAATTAGTATTTCATCCATTTTAGAATAAGCCTGTAACGTAACAATATTTTGAAAACTTCAGGGGGTCTGATTACTTTCCAAATGCACTGTATGCCTTAATTTTTTAATTTTTTTATTTTTTAGACTCTTCGCTTTCAACTGACACCAAATTTGACATGCTCTTATGAACTGGAAATTACCTCACATGCATGCTTTCGGTCCCTAACACTAACACAAAATAAATCATATAAAAATGTAATATTTGTATACAACTGAACTAAATAACAACTAGCCAATCAAGTCTGAAACTGAAACCAAACAGAATTTCAAATTAAAAACAAAGATCTAATAGAAATAAAAACGAATACAAAAACACAACTATAATAACATTGGCTACTACTTACACGTCATATTCATAGGGCAGAACTGATTCCACTGAGTCCAAGCGATTCACAAACAGCTGGATGAGAGTCTAAGGAAGGAGAGAGATGGTCATACAGGCATGTTGCATAATAAATCTGTGCGATACCACTTACAGGGATACAGTCAAAGCACTGCCCAAACATGGAAGATTAACTTAGAAGCAAAAGTGTTGAATAAAATTATAATTTACTCCAACGATTGCCCATGGGGTTGATCCTTAAAATGATCGAACATTTTTACCCAACTTTTTTGAGCGCCGGTGCAGAAGTTGCGATTTAGATCACCTGGCACATGCACTAAACCTTGCAAACACCTGCAAGACTACGGTTAGTATGCATGCATCCGTCATGTTGATAGACATTTATATTATTTCATCACATTATAAGCGCAGCAATACGCACAAGGCAGCAGGCTACGCGCGAATGTTCCGTCCATAATGCAATTAGCGGGAAAACACCTTTGTCAACACGCACATGCAAGCGGATGTGACAGAAAATATCCGTTAGGAATGTAGAAAGAGGGGATATCTAATATGCAACTACTAACATGGGTTGACAGATGCTACGAATATACTGTACACGCGCATGTAATTTAGGTCATAAACACACAGAGGCCTGTGTTTTGAAGTCAGTTTAATAATACAACAAGCACTGAATGGTGTAGGGAATCATTGTACTATCCAAATTGCTGTGAAATATATTTTCAGTAACAACAAATATCATTTTTACAGTTGTTTGAAACCGGTGGACGAAAACGACTGTTAGTTTCGGTTTTGGTCCACCAGCTTCGAACAGTGGTTTTGGCGAATATCATGGCCGATCACAACACTGGCGATTAAATAATACTGTGAAACACTAACGTACCTATTAGCGCCAGATATATTATGGACATTTTAAGAAATAGCCATGGAAAAATAAAGCAAAAATGCGTAGCACCTTTAAGTGCATTACTGTGATTGTTTTTAAACAAAATTGTCAAAAATAGCTTCTTAGGGTAATTTCTCAAGCAAGAATTTTGCTAGGACTATCTGGGAGTGTTCTGAGTGGTGGAGGGGGGACTGATAATTAGCTGTTATTGCCAGAGGTTAGGAACAGCTCTTACTCACACTAAAAGGGCATTATCATTTTCACAATATTAGTCCAACCTCAGTGTGGAGATAAACACGGAGATATCACGTTTCTGACTGCACTGGGCCTTTAACACGCATATTTTGCTGTACGGTTTTGGAAACAAAATTGACTTATCTTTCATATCAGCCAGTAAATAATTTTATGAAAACTAAAGGTTAAATTACTACACACCCTTTATGGGGATTAGGGTTCCCACATCGTCATACCTCCATGTTACAGTCCTTGTTTAAGGAGGACAGAGAGGCGACCGTCTGTGTTAATTAGCCATCTAGCATGTCCACCTGTTCTCTTAGAATAACTGGGGAGTGTAACGTTAGTTCGTCGGCTGGACGTAAAAAGCCATATTGATCTGTTCAAACCTGCTACATACAGTAAGTGTATGTCTTTATTTTTAAGATTCTCAGAAAATATAAGTTCCATATGTTTCGAAAACGGTATCGCAAGTGGTGATTGGCGTTTCTAAACGTTAAAACAGTATCGGGATTGTAGTTAACATGGTCATACCGGTAAGCAGTGCTTACAACTGAGAACCTTGCTTGAGATAAGGCAGAATGCCTTGGGTTCTCAAGAGCAAATGTTTTGTAGTTATCTTACTAGCCAGCCGTGACGACAAGTTGCAGACTAACTAATAATGTAAACCACTTCAAATCAAGACTAGTCAGCTAGCAACAACTGTTAACGTTACGTTAATGTTTGGTAGTTTAGCTAGTGAATAGCTTTGGTAGCTAGTGCAACAGTATCTGTCACTTGATTAGCATGCAGCTAGCTAAATAACGCTAGGAACAAACCCCGTAACTAGCTAGCCAGTCGGAGGGAAATAAACAAAAAACAAATGTAACATTAAACCGTCAATTTGATGCACAAACTAGTTAGTTTACAGCGAAATAACCACGTGCGACCATGTCAGTCCGTAAAAAAAGACCAAATGTGTAAATTTACCTGACAATCATCGCCTCCTTTAACATCTTCACAAAAACTCACTGGGGCTAAACCCGGAAGGTAGAATCCTGAACAAGTACTAAAGGCAACTAACGTGAACACAAGTACAAATTCAGTGTCTATCCGCGTCTTCATTGTCCCGGTTTTGTTTCTAATTTCAATTCACTTGGTATGTAGCTAGTTCCGTTTTTGTTTCTGCGAGGAAAAATAACGTTAGCTAGCCAGCTTGTCAGCCAGTTGAGCTTAGATAATTAGCTAGCGTCCAACGCTACTTCTTCTATGATGTAATGGCTGTCCGCAAACCAACATTAAATGTGCATGCCGCCACCTACTGTGCTGGAGTGTGGTCGATTACGGTTTACAACATTTCTAAATCCTACTACCTAGCTCAGTACTTCTGAGAAAATAAAAAAGATCCCTACTAAGTTCTAATAGACCCTCCTCCATCGCCTTCCAAACCCATTCCAACCTCAATGACCCCACACTTCAATCTTCCCTCTCTTCAACATACTTACAACAATATAACAACACATGCTCCACCGTTTCAATCGACCATACACTCCAGATGCAAACCATTCACTTGCTTGGCAACCAGATGTAATTACAAGTTCAATGTCCTAAGCAAATTCGAGCAAACACCACCTCTCTCTTCCGAATCTGACCTTTGAATCTTGGTCCACCAACCTTTCTTTGGAGGGCATATAAATGCCGACCCTTGTGCTCAGTCCCATCTCTACTGCCACATGTAACAGTTTAACTTCCGTCCCTCTCCTCGCCCTGAACCAGGGACCCTCTGCACACATCAACAACTGACACCCACGAAGCATCTTTACCCATTGCGCCACAAAAGCCGCGGCCCCCTCAGAGCGAGTGACGTCACCGATTGAACCGCTCTTAGCGCGCATCACCGCTAACTAGCTAGTCATTTCACATCGGTTACACACACATCTATCAAAATAGCTCTGACATCTTACATTTGGCCTAACCTCTACCCAATATCAATTATATCTTGTTTCAAATCTCTTTAACAAAGGTATGCTTTGTTAAACGTTAATTTGTGGAATATCTTTCCTTAATGCGTTTGAGCCAATCAGTTGTGTTGTGACAAGGTACGGGTGGTATACAGAAGATTGCCCTATTTGGTAAAAGACCAATTCCATATTTTGGCAAGAACAGCTGAAATAAGCAAAGAGAAATGACAGTCCATCAAAAATATGAAATAACCCTTTTTTGTTGTTGAAGTGACCCAAACAGGTTTAAACAAATCCTAACATATTTGAGATTCTTCAAAGTAGCCAACCCTTGTCTTGATGACAGCTTTACACACTCATGGCATTCTCTCAACCAGCTTCATGAGGAATGTTTTTCCAACAGTCTTTAAGGAGTTCACACATATGCTGAGCACTTGTTGGCTATTTTTCCTTCACCCTGCGGTCCAACTCATCCCAAACCATCTCAACTGGGTTGAGGTTGAGTGATTGTGGAGGCCAGGTCATCTGATGCAGCACTCTATCACTCTCCTTGGTCAAATAGCCCTTTCACTGCCTGGAGGTGTGTTTTGGGTCATTGTCCTGTTGAAAAACAAATGATAGTCCCACTAAGCGCAAACCAGATGGGATGGTGTATCGCTGCAGAATGCTGTGGTAGCCATGCTGGTTAAGTGTGCCTTGAATTCTAAATTAATCAGTGTCACCAGCAAAGAACCATCACACCTCCTCCTTCATGCTTCACGGTGGGAACCACACATGCGGAAATCATCCTTCACCTACTCTGCTTCTCAAAGACAGCGGTTGGAACTTAAACTTGGACTCATCAGACCAAAGGACAGATTTCCACCAGTCTAATGTCCATTGCTCGCGTTTCTTGGCCCAAGCAATTCTCTTCTTATTATTGGTGTCCTTTAGTAGTGGTTTCTTTGCAGCAATTCAAATGTGAAGGCCTGATAGTCACTTTAACTATACCTACATGTACATATTACCTCAATTAGCCCAACTAACTGGTGCACCCGCACATTGACTCTACCGGTACCAACTGTATATAACCTCGCTACTGTTATTTTCACTGTCATTTTACTGTTAATATTTTTTTTTCATCAATTATCTTTTGTTTACCTAATACCTATTTTTTTCCTTACAAGCCCTAACCAACAGCGCAATTTGTAAGTAAGCATTTCACTGTAAAGTCTACACCTGTACCGGAGCACGTGACAAATAAACTTTGATTTGATGTTGAGATGTGTCTGTTACTTGAACTTTGAAGCATTTATTTGGGCTGCAATTTCTGAGGCTGGTAACTCTATAGAACTTATCCTCTGCAGCATAGGTAACTCTGGGTCTTTTCCTGTGGTGGTCCTCATGAGAGCCAGTTTCATCATAGCGCTTGATGGTTTTTGCGACTGCAATTGAAGAAATGTTCAAAGTTCTTGAAATGTTCCGTATGGACTGACCTTCATGTCTTAAAGTAATGATAGACTGTCGTTTCTCTTTGCTTATTTGAGCTGTTCGTGCCATAGTATGGACTTGGTCTTTTACCAAATAGGGCTATCTTCTGTATACCACCCCTACCTTGTCACAACACAACTGATTGGCTCAAACGCAATAAGAAGGAAATTCCACAAATGAACTTTTAATGAGGCACACTTGATCATTGAAATGTACTCCAGGTGACTATCTTATGAAGCTGGTTGATAGAATCCAAGAGTGTGCAAAGCTGTCAAGGCAAAGGATGGCTACTTTGAAGAATATCAAATATAAAATAGATCTAGATTTGTTTAACACTAGTTTGTTTACTACATGATTCCATATGTGTTATTTCATAGTATTTATATCTTCACTATTATTCTACAATGTAGAAAATATTAAAGATAAAGAAAAAGCCTTTAATGAGTAGGTGTGTCAACTTTGACACGTACTGTACTTCCTATAGTAGATCACTCCTATTAGATTTACCAGCTGATAAACTATTCAATACAGAGAGTACTTTAATTCTAACAGGTTGTACATCCTCCACCCACTAGAGAGAAACAATTATCGCTTACAGTTCAATGGAGTATACTGACAGTTCATCTGTTAGCCTTCTACATATCTGCACATCAAATTCAGGACCATAAACGCCTGCTCCTGTGCGCACACTATCTGGGTCCTTGGATCCATCTGTGAAAAGCGGTAAAAAAGCAAAACTTCTACCAATGTAACTGTCAACCTTTCCCTACATCACTGACTTCTAACCAGTTTTTACTTTTCTCTACCAAGGTTAGACCAACAACAGGATCTGACAGTAACCATGGAGGAACATCCCCTATCACCACAGAAGGGCCAACCTCCAACTCCCTCAAACCACTTTCATCAGCAAGCTTTCCAACTGTCCAACCAAAACCACTGCCTTGTCTACTAGCACACATCCAACCCGTCGTTCGTTTGGTTGTCATTAAGAAGTGGGGTGGACGATACGTTTGATTGGTTAGTCTTCCAGACTCTTGGCAAATATATTTACAACTAACCCTCCTTGTTCCATCTGTGCTCTTGGTCTTCTCTAAAGTCGTGTTAGTTGAAATGTTGCAAGCATCCTACCTATAACATTATTAGTGTTCAATGCTGTCAATGTTCTATATTTGTATGCCCATTAGAATAAAACAAAAAATGGAAGAAAATAGAATATGAAAAATTATATCAGACATGCACATAAAAAAGAGGCAGTGGTTTTACTCTTTGCTGTGCTGGTTTTTCAGATAGAATATGCATAAATTGCCAGCTACTTCCGGATGCGTGATAGCACGTGATCGTTATAAATTTACATCCATCGTTTCGCAGTTTTCTTGAGGCGCCAGCGCGTTGTGGAAATCGTAGAGGTAGGTGTCAAGCACCGTTCAAATGTATTTTGTGCACAATGTTTTGCAGATGGTAAACGTCCAACTCACGTTAAAATCAGATAAAACCCCCATACATTTATGCATGCACCTATTTTTTAACATCCGACTAACAGCTAGCCAGCTTCAAATGAACTAGTCGCCATTTTGAGTTTTCTTGAATGAACCCACAGTGTTGTCCGGTTGTTATTTATTGTTAAATGCACGTTTATTGTTAAGTTACTAATAATGCACTTGGACTGACATGGTCCCACGTGGTAATTCTGATTTAAACTAACTAGTTTGTAAATCCGCTTACTTGCCAGGTAACTCGAGCTAGTATAATTGATGTCCTGGCTGGATGGGAATTGGCAGAGATACGTTTGGTTTGGAAATGTTAGCTAGCCATTCATTCCACTTTCGACGCCATTTTGTCCTGCATGTTAAAGCTTAACAAATATACAATAACATTGTACATTAACTTTCTAATCGTAATTAAGTACATAACGTTAGCTACACAACACATAAACTTGCTAGACACCACGTAGACCCGAATCAAATATTAAACTAACGTTAGCTAGTTAACGGCATGTTTCGAAACCGAGGTCTGGAGGGAGGACAAATAGTTTCCCCCAACATGCCTTAGTCCAAGCATGCTCATTTGTTGCACAAACAGTCGATCTGGTGGCTTAAAACTATTTTCTCCTATTAGGTTAAACCGACGCAAATATGGCAGAGGCAGACCGACCAGGGAAGCTATTCATCGGAGGCCTGGACACTGAAACTGACGAAAAGGCCCTTGAGAAGTATTTCAGCAAATATGGCAGAATAGTGGAAGGTACATATTTTTTTAAAATGTTTATTTTATTTTGGTTATGAAGAATACACCTAAATGGATTGCTGTTACATTGCAATAGTTATGTCCCAATAAAGATATTACTCTTGCTATTGTATGAGGACAGAACTTATGCATATTGGAACTGCTTGGATCTCAATTATGAGCAATTAAGTGAATAACATAATGGTTATGAGCTGGGGGAAAAAAAACCAATACCTCAATTCTGAGCATCAGTTCAGATTAATATTTTGTAACCTAGTCATCTTCTTGTCTGCATTAAATATCTATTTTTTTCTTTCCAGTTCTGTTGATGAAAGATCGGGAAACAAACAAATCAAGAGGTTTTGCTTTTGTGACCTTTGAGAGTCCTGCAGATGCAAAGGATGCTGCACGTGAAATGAATGGGAAGGTAAAGTTGTGCATTTTATTTTTCATCTACTTAAATGACCCTAGTGTCTGTAGCTTGTGTACATTCCTAATGTTCACTTCAATCTCTTTTAAAAGTCGCTTGATGGAAAGCCAATCAAGGTTGAACAAGCTACGAAACCTACTTTTGGACGCGGCCCACCACCCATGCATCCACGCAGCCGTGGTCCCCCTAGAGGCCTTCGAGGATCTAGAGGAGCACCAAGTGGAATGAGGGGTCCACCATCCAGAGGTAACTTTGCGGAAGTACTCACCAGAGTTGTTGTATTGGGCATTTATGAATAGTATTATTTAAAAAAAACTTACATTGGGATATGTATGTAGGCTATGAAACTGACATTTGTCTTTTGAAATTACTTTTTCACATTGTTTCGTGAGTGCTGAGTTTGCCATTAATATTTGCATTTCTTGTCTGCCAAAAGACTACTATGATAACATAGGAATTGTAGAACCCTTTTTCAAAGGGATTTCATCCAGAGGCCCCCCACCACTGAAGAGAGGACCTCCGATTCGTAATGGAGGCCCCCCACCCAAGAGACACGCTCCTTCTCCTATGGGTAGAAGTAAGTGTGAATACCTCTCTTGAACTTATTGCTGTAAGGAATGACTAACCACGTAGTGCCACAGACTTCTGTTCTCCTGATAATTACTGCCGGATCTTGTTTTCTTTAGCTCCCATGTCCAGGGACAGGGACCCCTATGGCCCACCCCCTCCCCGCAGAGAGTCGATGTCCAGAAGGGATGATTACCCATCACCAAGGGATGACTATTACAGCACGAAGGACAGGTGTGTTTGCCCATTCAACAAATATCTTACTACTGTTTGCGTTTGGTTACATGTTCTTAATGTTACTTATAACATTTGTCAAATTGCTTATTTATACAAGTGGCATGTTTTCCCATTTTGACAGCTACTCTAGCCGGGACTATACGAGTTCCAGGGATACAAGGGACTACGCACCACCACCAAGGGATTATCCCCAATCCAGTTCCCGTGATGACTATGGGTCAATGTCCAGGGGCTACAGGTATGTTTGACTTGTGACTCTAAAGACTGGTTGAGAGTTCCGTTGACATAAGTAATGTTACACCATTCCTTTCACTAGTGAGCGTGATGGCTATGGTGGAGGCCGGGAACCCAAAAGCTATATGGAGCGCCCTAGTGCAGCCGCCTATCGAGAGCCCTACGGTGGTTACGGTAAGATTGACCACTTAAGTATAATGGACAAAAGTTGCTCCAGTCTCCCACAACCTGCTCAATGTCCCCCTGGGAGCTGGAGACCTTACATGCACCGCAAGGGAAACATCCAAAAAGCCTCTTAACCATTCAATGTTCATTCTACAGTGTCACAAAATACTCCCTCAAGGAGTCGTGCTCAAATCTGTTTTTGTAGGGTGAAACGACCCTCACAAAACCATCAAGACCTCACTGAAAAACTGTGACCAATGTGAGATTCTAACAACTGGAATTCTAAAAGGAAAAAGCAGCTCCTCAACAAAACCATGGCATGCTCAAAGGGCTTTCATTGCCTAATTTATGATCCCCCAAGCTTGGATAAATAATCGCTGAAAGCACCTAAATGTTAAGTTTTGATCAGATCCCTAGCATATTGGAGATTTAAACGTATAGTTGCAATTGATAGTCTTTTAAGAAATACTCACAGAAAACATTGGCTCATAATTCAGCAAAGTGTGTGAAGTGAAACTTGCCAATTACCTGACCCATTGACCCTGCAGGTAACTCACGCAGCGCCCCACCCTCAAGGGCCCCCCAACCATCCTACAATGGCAGTGGCGGAAGCAGTCGCTATGACGACTATGGCAGCAGTTCCCGGGATGGCTATGGCGGTCGTGAAAGTTACCCCAGCAGTCGAAGTGACCCATACCCCCCTAGCCGTGGTGAGCGAATGGGCAGGCAGGAGCGGGGGCCAGCGCCCCCTATCGAGAGAGGCTACCCTCCTCGTGACGCGTACAGTGGCTCAAGTCGTGGAGCACCCCGTGGTGGCCGCGGAGGCACCAGAGTCGATAGAGGAATTGCCCGCAGCAGATACTGAGATGGACTTGGACATGACATCAAAGCGACCGCTACGTAATGCGTGTTCATTCACTACTTGTATAAGTGGGTGGAAAGTTGGAGAGGGCAAAAAAACTAGGATGTCAAATTCCATGGACAAGCATAGGTTTTGAGATGTTTATCTTCAGGCTGTCAATTTCTTTTTGTTTTAAGTGTTAAAATACTTATTTCCCCAGCCCATGTAATGATATCATTGCCAAGTGATGCGTGTTTAGTTTTTGTACATTTAGTGCTGTTAAGTCCTGCTATGCCCATGGATATGGCTTTCGTATACTAATAAAGTTTTTAACCAAAGTTCTTTACGCAACACTAATGGATGTTCTGAAAGTGACAAACTATTACATAAATGTACACCGATTGCCCAGCGCACATCAACAAGTAGAGATCATTTGAGATGCAGAGCTTTCAACTGTGACGCTTGTAGATGACACTTAGCAGTCCTGTACTTTGCATTGTCCAACTGGGTTGTCGGAGGACAACGCAAATGTCAATCAGTGTAGTTTTCCCTCAGTGGAAATGGAGTCATCGCCATAAAGCCAAACAATGCTGGCTTGCAACGACCTTACCAAAGACCAACAACCAAACGCCAGAGTCTTTTCAACCCGACTGATAGTGTCAACAGCTGGTAAGCAAAGCAAAACTTTTTGTTTCTCGTCTGTTAACTTAATTTCTCATTACCGTGAATTGCAGTCTGCTCAAAAGGTATAGTGTGCAAGAGACTGGATGCCCCAGGGAATGAAACGAATCAATGTAGTTCAATTGAAGTAGCTTTTTTTTTGTAGTCTTTTATCTACTAAATTTTAAGAAATTGTATTTTACTTGATAAACAATGAATTAGCCACTAAACCTACGTTACGGGTCAACATCTAACTTGTCAACAATGCGCAGAATCACAAAAGGAGATCACCTTTGCTGGGCACTTGTTTTTTTTCCCAACTCATCCCAAAAAATGTTTGGCAATTTTTTTTACTGAGGGGCAATGTTCATAATAAGGAATCTTTTTTTGTGTACAGTGGATTTCATTTTATTTTTCTGTGCCATAGTCAAAGATCAAGCTTGTCTCAAGCATGCCAATTCTCAAATGGAGACCACTCGGAAGAGCAGCCATGTCCTAACAACCAAGCTGGAAAGTGAATGGGAGCGAGAATCAAATCGGACCATTGCGTTATTTGAAGGGGATACTGAAAGATTGGGTTATCAATTTGATGTAATCCAAAAGAAATGGCGGGATGATAATTTATATTTTCTTGTTTCAGGATGAGCAATCTTTTGGAACTATTGCTGATTAAAGCCGTCCTGCTGGATCCAAGTGGATGTTGGACCACTGCATAGAGAACCCGAACGTGTATGACCACCACCAATTCAGTAATCAAGAGTTTATTAGCTAAATGTAATATTTTCAGACTTAATAGACTGTATTTGCTTCCCTGTTCCAGGTACCAGTGATGGAACCAAGCGTGGTGGGCAGATCCATGGACAGAACTCTGGCTGAGTTATAAGCCTTGGAAGTCTTAATGTCTATTTTTGCCAATAAAACATTTTTTTTTACTTGGAATTGTTTGGTGTCATTTAGATTTGTTTGCTATTCAGGACTGTCTGCAAATGACTATGGTTGGTTTTTATATGGTGCCCAAAAGCAAAATAACTTGATTCCTGGAGTTTTGGGAGTCGATGAAGATGTTGGACTAGAATGTAATGCAGATTTCGTTCTGTTTGCCGAGGCACTATTGTGGTCGCCACTTTCTACAGCATTCTGTTGAATATGGAATGTGTCCCTTCAGATAACATGATTTCTCTGTTTCCTGATGTTATGTCAGTGGAATTGGAGGCACAAAGCATTCAACCGTAGCTCAGAATTCACCTACAGTGTCTCAGGTGTGGAAGGGCGAAAGGTTATTGCATAGGATGGAAACCACCATCAATATAGGTATTGCTACAGTGCTTGTTATTAACCAGTAGGGGAACCCAGTACTAGTATAAACGGCGTTTTTAACAAGCAGAAGTGTTACACGGATGTGGGTAACATTTTGATACGGAGTTGTGTAATTTGGCGCCTTCGGTGGGGATGCATAATAAGGAGGGTTAATTGGAACCATGAACCCAGAGGAGCAGACCGTAACGTGGCTGATATCATTAGGGGTGCTTAATTCACCCAAAAAGAACATAGCTGACCCAGAAGAATTTCTGAAAACATCTCTGAAAGATGGGGTCGTCTTGTGCAAACTCATGGAGCGGCTCGTGCCCGGCACTGTTCCAAAGGTAAGCAGAACATTGTTACTGCAATGTTATCCGTGCAACATTCTAACGGTGATAACGGAGAAAAGTAATATTTACAAAGTCAACAACTTGAACCGTGAGACGAAAACACTGGCTACGCCAGTGGAGGGATTGTTTGAATCGCAAGGGAGGGGTTGTTTGAATAAATTACCAATCCCCACTGGCGTAATGTAACTTCAATAGTCTAATTAAACCAGCGTGGAATACATTAATATGCAAATTTAAGATGAAATGTATCAATAATGTAAAAGAGTGCTGAACTCCTATGGGTTTGCATGCATTGCTGACTTCCTGTCAAGTGAAAAGTGTTTCCGCATTCTGAAAATGACGAAACATGTTCCAAAACGCGTATAATTATGTAACCAAAGATGCTTATATTCAGGTTAATGCACATTATACTATGCAAAACCTGTGCATTTTTAGCAGGTATATTCTTTTTACATTTCGGGAACCAGACAGGAATGTATTTTGTACAGATCAGCTGAATCACAGATGTAGAACAAGGAACACAGCCTACTTGGTTAATTTAACAGGCTACATTAGGCGGAAGGCATTCTTGTAACTTAATTGTAGGCTATCCAATTCAAATCTGATGATTGTCACTGACTAGAAAAAAATGTTTTGCACTGCATTTTCGATTATGCTGAGTCGGTCTATGGCCCGTGACGTGAACAGGGAAAAAGGTGGAGGAGGAGCGCCTTTCTCAAATCGAACTGCAATCAACCAAATCAATCTGCGCCGCTCGGTCCTATTGTCAATAAGGCAGCGTGGTGAATGGTCCAGAAACATAACATAAAATCAATCACTTTTAGATGCGAAAAGAATCTTACTCATTACACCGCGTGCTTAATTAGGTCACTTTTGTTTGGTGCCGACTTCGCCGTGGGATTTGACCGGGGCACCTAGCTCTCGCCAGTGAAAGAACACCCCTGCCCGGGCCAGATTGGTAATGTACTTTTATAATCTCCCGGCACAGACAGAAGTGGACTGGCCACCCCTCAGAGCCTGGTTCCTCTCTCAAATCACATTTTATTGGTCACTTACAGTTGGTCACGCAGATGTTAATGCGGGGTGTAGCGAAATTTGAAGCTTTCCACTTCTCCACTGTGGCCCGGATGATATGGATAGGGGGGTGCTCCCTTTGCTGTTTTCTGAAATCCACAATCAGCTTGTTGACATTGGGTGAGAGGTAATTTTCCTGGCACCACACTCACAGGGCCCTCACCTCCTCGCTGTAGGCTGTCTCGTCATTGTTGGTAATCAGACCCGTTGTTTTGTCTGCAAACTTAATGATTGAGTTGGAGATGTGCATGGCCACAAAGTCATGGGTGAACAGGGAGTACAGGAGTGGGCTGAGCACACACCCTTGTGGGGTCCCAGTGATTGAGGATCAGTGAAGTGGAGGTGTTGTTTCCTACCTTCACCACCTGGGGGCGGCCTGTCAGGAAGTCAAGGACCCAGTTGCACAGGGCGGAGTTCAGACTCAGGGCTTCTATGTTTCTTCTTAGGTTCATGCCCTTCAAGGGAGTTTTTCTTAGCCACCGTGCTCCTACATATGCATTGCTTGCTGATTGGGGTTTTAGGCTGGGATTCTGTATAGCACTTTGTGACATCTGTTGATGTAAAAAAAGGGCTTTATACATACATTTGATTTGATTGATGGTTTCCACTATTTACCACAGCCACAAAGTAAAAATGGTCGATATCGTAAAAAAAAAAAACATAAATATGCTTTTTGGTCTTTATTTAATGTCAGGGTTGGGCATAAGGTTATCTGTGTGGTTAAGGTTAGGTTTAAAATCACATTTTAACAAAATCAATTGTAGAAATAGGCGGGGTTTATGACTTTGTGTCTGTGGTAACTAGGGACGGCCCAAATTAATCGAATCCCCTCATTTGAGGAATAATCGAGGGGAAGAGGCGAAGCGACAGGTATAATGGGCCCAAAATCTGTCTTCCCCAGCAGGTGTTTTTTTTTCTTCGCTCATCAAGTGAGGAGTTTTTGTATGGAGGTCAATGAGTGTTATTTTTCTGTTGTTTATTTCCCGTTTAGTTTATTATCTATTTCACTTGCTTTGGCAATGTAAACATATGTTTCCCATGCCAATGAAGCCCCTGACATTGAAATTGAAGTTGACCGTTCCAAACCATTTTTCCCCGATCAGAGCTCGTTTTTTTCCGAGTTTCCAGTTGTCATGAAACCGACACAATATTCCTGAAAGAGAGACGTAGGAAGAGTCCACCGTTACTTTGTTAACCTGTAAAATATCAACATTCGAAAGGATACAGTGGATTGTGACTTTGTTTATTTCCTCCCACCTTGAGTTGTCATTTGCATCTACGCCTGTAATAGTAAACTAAAAAAATAATCCATTATATATTTATATCCAAAATAGGCTATATTTTTATACATTTATTTTATGTCTGTTTTAGTACTGTCAGGAACCGAGGAACGAAGCTGAATGCATCGCCAATATCAAGGAGTTTTTGAGAGGATGCACATCCTTGAAAGTAGAGGTAAGTGATTTCAAAGACCTTGGTTGGTAGTGGTTTCATCTCTCTTCTATATTGACATGTTTTGTTGTATGATCATGTGTTTGTTGTTGTTGGACATTTTGATTTGAGTTCCTTGCTGAATTCTTGTTTATAGCTTTAGTAAACATTTTCATACAAACAACAATAATTTATTGCCAAAATGGTTTGCTTATTTGAGGACTGGCCTCTCCACGATGTACATAACTGTCAGCTGAGCAATTCGAAGCGGTGATTGGAAAATAATACTGCATAATTGTGGCAATAGAGTCAACTCAGGTTTCTGTCAACAAAAGCTTAACTTTCCTACATTTGTTTTGCTGTGACTTCAGCATAGATTTGTTTTCCTCTGCAGGCAGTATTTTTGTGACATGTCTCTTGATTGCCATGTGGAGTGGGTTGCCCTCTTAAGCAAGCATGCTGTCAGTCACTCCCACAGAACACACACACAGATGGGTTTGTTGATGGGTCTCAACTAAGACTGCTTGTCTTAAATAATGCCGCGTTCAAGTGCTAGTCGGAACTAGTAAACTCTAAAATGTATGACTGGTTGAACGTGGCGAACGTTAAGTACAAACCGTAAGCAAGACGGACATTTCTGAGTTTCCTAGTTCTGACTATCACTTAAACACGGCATAAGGCTGGCTCCACTGTCTACTTCTGCTTGAGCAGTGTACATTGAGCAGTATGCATCACATTGCTTGGTTAAACAGCAATAGGAAATCTAGCTGTACTCCCTAAGTGAAAATGATCCCCCCCCTTCAGCCATGTGACATTGATATTTACAGTGCATTCGGAAAGTATTCAGACCCCTTGACTTTTTCCACATGTTGTTACGTTATAGCCTCTAAAATATTATTTTTTTTTATCATCAATCTACACACAATACCCCATAATGACAAAGCAAATTCAGGTTTTTACATTTTTTAAATCTAATTTATAAAAAACAATTAAAACAGAAAAACCTTATTTACAGTTGAAGTTAAATACATCTTAGCCAAATACATTTAAACTCAGTTTCACAATTCCTGACATTTAATCATAGTAAAAATGCCCTGTCTTCAGTCAGTTAGGATCACCATTTTATTTTAAGAATGTGAAATGTCAGAATAATAGTTGAGAGAATGATTTATTTCAGCTTTTATTTCTTTCATCACATTCCCAGTGGGTCAGAAGTTTACATGCGCTCAATTAGTATTTGGTAGCATTGCCTTTAAATTGTTTAACTTGGGTCAAATGTTTCGGGTAGCCTTCCACAAGCTTCCCACAATGTTGGGTGAATTTTGGACCATTCTTCCTGACAGAGCTGGTATAACTGAGTCAGGTTTGTAAGCCTCCTCCCTTTTCCTCCAAACATAACGATGGTCATTATGGCCAAACAGTTCTATTTTTGTTTCATCAGACCAGAGGACATTTGTCTAAAAAGTACGATCTTTGTCCTCCTGTGCAGTTGCAAATCGTAGTCTGGCTTTTTTTATGGCGGTTTTGGAGCAGTGGCTTCCTCCTTACTGAGCGGTCTTTCAGGTTATATCGATATAGGACTCGTTTTACTGTGGATATAGATACTTTTGTTCCTGTTTCCTCCAGCATCTTTGCTGCTGTTCTGGGATTGATCTGCACTTTTCGCACCAAAGTACGTTCATCTCTAGGAGACAGAACGTGTCTCTTTCTTGAGCAGTATGACGGCTGCGTGGTCCCATGATGTACTAGTGTTTGTACAGATGAACGGGTACCTTCTGGCATTTGGAAATTGCTCTCAAGGATGAATCAGACTTGTGGAGGTCTACAATATATTTTCTGAGGTCTTGGCTGATTTCATTTGATTTTTCCATGATGACAAGCAAAGAGTCACTGACTTTGAAGGTAGGCCTTGAAATACATCCATAGGTACACCTCCAATTGACTCAAATGATGTCAATTAGCCTATCAGAAGCTTCTAAAGCCATGAAATAATTTTCTGGAATTTTCCAAGCTGTTTAAAGGCACAGTCAACAAACTTCTGACCCACTGGAATTATTGGAAAACTGACTTGTGTCATGCAGAAAGTAGTTGTCCGAAACGACTTGCCAAACCTATAGTTTGTAAACAAGAAATGTGTGGAGTGGTTGAAAAACAAATTATAATGACTCAAACCTAAGTGTGTGTAAACTTCTGACTTCAACTGTATTTCCAGCACTATGAGTGATGATGCACATAATAAGAGGGTGTTGGAAGTCCTTTCCTCCCTATGCATTACAGTGACTGCCCCATTGGACCCTCAGTCATGCCCTTTCCTCCCCAACCCGTATAAACAGTCTTTTCTGCTTTTGAATCACATTAAATTACTTTTTTTCAAACCAACTAATCAGCCAGGCTCGCTACCAAGTCAAGTGGTTCGGGGGAGAAACGCAGGCTGGTCTGTTGTGGTTTGGGAGGTCCCTTCTGCTTTCTTGCAGCGATCGCACTTCTCCATAATTACAGGCTTGGGGGCAGTTCAGGAGCTCACGACCGTAAGGATTTGGAAAGCCCCTGTACAATGTGTCATCTTGACTTTTTCCAGACCATTGCAGTTCATACTCTGGCCAGTCACCCTCTCTCCCTCCATGTTTCTTAACCACAGCCATGGGGCTGTCATGTGACTGGACAAAGACCACATTCACACAACTTTCACTTCTGTTCCGAGATGCAGAAATGGGAAGCAGCAGCGACGGCTTGAGTGACGGCTAACTTGACGAGTTATGGTCGACTACAGTATAGTTGAATTTATAGATCCTGAGCCTATGGTATTATTATTTTTATAGACATACAGTTGTAACGCCTGCGAGTCACATACTACCCTGGCCCTGCTCAAGACTTTTTGACAGCAACAAACAAGTTTGATTCCTGTGTCATATGTTAGCTTCAGATTGTTCAACTTTTATGTCACTGTTTTAATGTTTGTATCCTTGCTTCGTTTCTCTGTAGATGCTTGTTCATTTTTGACAACAACAACCGATTTGATACTTGTCAATATCACACGCTACCTCAGTCTGTCGTCTTGACATGGTTACCAGATAGGCCACACTTCAGCTTTGAAAAGACTATGCATGAGTCAGTCAGTTGTGTTGGCTCTGAAGGGCTAGATAGTGAACAGATGCCTCGTGCTCTGCTACCCTCTATATTTAAGATGTTTCATTTGAAGTGTGAAACCATAGCCGCTAGAGGAAAGATGATAACCGGCTGTCTGTGAGGCCCGGGAGACAGACAGAGCGAGCGCTCGGCGTGCATCGAAGGACAAATTTGTTTTTTATTGAACCTTTCTTTAGCTCGGCAAGTCAGTTAAGAATAAATTATTATTTACAATGACTGCCTACCCCGGTCAAACCCCCCTAACCCTAACCCTAACCCTACCCCGGTCAAACCCTAACCCGGACAACGCTGGGCAAATTGTGTGCCGCCCAATGGGACTCCCAATCACAGCCGGTTGTGATACAGCCTGGAATCGAACCAGGGTCTTTTGCACTAAGATGCAGTGCCTTAGACAGCTGCGCCACTCAGGGACCATCCAAATGAGGAGAGAACCATCTGTTTTGTTACCAAAACCACTAGGCCACGAAAAATATGGGTCACATTCAAAATGTCTGTTTTTCTCTCCGTCTTCTTGTGTGTAAGTCACATCCCATTATGTGTTGTTGCTGGGCTGCGGTCAGGATTCTCTCTGTGTGATAATCAGCCAAGCAGTATCTCCTACACCTTTGTTGCTAATGATTTTATACCTACTTCTTTTCCCCTGCTGATTTTAGTCTGTCATATGAGCAGCCAGGTATTTTGTTTTTGAATTGAAAGTGTCTTCTTTGTGTCGGTCTCCTCTCCTGCCAGGGATTTGAACCAGAGTGCCTGTACTCTGGCGAGAAATTTAACAAAGTGCTGACCACTCTGCTGGGAGTCAACTTTGCCACCCAGGGTAAGTCTAATGACTGTATTTATTTGCTGGGCCTTATTCAGGAGGATGCACAGCTACAAAACAGTCGGATAGAAATGCACTGGGTAAAACAGGCATTCCTACTTCACACATTATCTCTCTCTTTCTATTTTTAAGGTTGTAAACAATGTACCCCACTGAATAAGACCATAATGAGCTTAAGGTTAAGGCCAAAATAAAATGTACTCACCTGCCTTTATTATCATGCAATATTGTAATCATTGATGTGTATGCTACGTTTGCATGACTAACCTGTCTGCTCTCACTCGCTGTAAGCTCTAGTAGAAAACTGAATCATTTTACAGCTATGTGCTAGTGTGTGAACTGTGTAGTGCTGAGACTCGCATTGACCACATTCAACGTGGTGGTTTAAAATATACTGTGTGTGTGATTGTGTGTGTGTGTGTGTGTGTGTATAAAATGAATATGTATGTGTCATTTTTTGCTGGATTGGTCCCAGTAGGCCTGGTGAATCTTAAAAGGTGCCCTGTTCACAGACAGCTGGCATGGCTGTGTGTCTGATTCTGAGGGCCTCCTGCAGAGTACCATATTTACTCTGATGACTACCATGGCTCTCATGTCCTACTGAACATGCCTTGCTCTTTTCTGTAACATTGCATTAGAAGGCACCTGGCTCAGCCTGAATAAGACAGTTGTAAGGAAGGGAATTTACATGGCAGAGAGCTATATGATGAAATGGTATTTCATGTCAAAGCAACAGTGCAGCTAGGCTATAAGACATCCACGTGACAAACAGCAAGCTGACACAGTCACTCCAATCGATACACTGTTTTGACTTTCTGCTAGCGCCAAGCTTTTGCTGCTAATTCTAAAAGCCACCACTTGACTATATCCAATAGTGTCGTTATCTGTTTGAAGTTGTCTTAGCGCCGACCCTCATCAGAGAGCATCCATGCTAAAGGCCGGAGCATGACGATTGGACCAGAGTCTCTCGCTCTCTCAGCTTGAAATGGAATAGTCTTCAAAATGCCTAGTGCTGTTGAGTTGGGCTGGGTTAGTCACACGCTCTTTAATGGGTTCAAGAAAAGGCATCTCTCTCCGTGTTTCTGCTTATCATGATCCTCTGACAGGCCTCAGTACTGTGTCTCTCTCCCTGTGTTTCTGTGTGATTGTGTGCACGTTCTGACAGTGCAGCTGCGAGAGGTATTGGTGGCCAGGCCACGAGGAGGGAGCTGCTGACAGTACAGGGCTTGTTGGGGCATCTCACTGCGTGTGTAAAGGGATGTGGAATACTCACCCCCTCACAGCTAAGAGAAACACAAGCATTCCTTCTATACTGGCCTGCCGTTAGTGCTCTTTTCGTTTTTTCTTCTCCTCCCCCCTATCTGCAGTTGTAAAGGGATGGGGAATGATGGTGATGTCCAGGTTGGCACTGACTCTTGGCGGTGCCCTAGAAATAGTTGGCTGAACCAGTATGGATATATCTATGGAGTGCCCTCCAATTATTAAAGAAGAACTCTGAACCACCAAAGCACACCGGTCATTTCATATCCGGACAGGGATTTCCTGTTGCCCACATGGCCAGATCTACCTTGGAAAATGTCTTTATTTATATCTCTATTCTCGGGTCTAAAAGGTTGAAAAAAAACATGATCCTGGTGCTTTTTCCTCCAGTCATTTTTAGACTGTAGCGATACCTCTGCCAATCTCACTTTATCAATTCTCTTTATAATGGTCTGTGTGACTAATAGGATATATAGCTAATCTTGCGTTCCAGATGGTTGGTTCTCCATCAAAACATGTATAAATAGCTTTGTGATGATCTGCTCCTATATTGAAAGGAGATTAAATGAAGGTTTTACTCCGGGACACTTTCCCCCGTTGGATAGTAGATGTAGACTCGGTACCAGCCGACAAGGTTGCAAATGTTTCATGTAAAGTCATGTGTTGGTTCATTTAGAAAGTATTCTCTGTCACCTGCCGACATCGGTCCAGGTATTGATCTAGTAGTGTGTTGGCTCAGTTGTAATGGATCGCTATGGGTCCACATAATCCAAAATATAAATGCAGCATACAACGAGTTCATATAGGGGAATCAGTCAATTTAAATAAATTCATTAGGGCCTAATATATGGATTTCACATGACTGGGCATAGATCCACCCACTGGGAGCCAGGCCAAGCCAATCAGAATGAGTTTTTCCCCCACAAAAGGGCTTTTATTATAGACAAATACTCCTCAGTGTTTGAGATAAATAAACTTTTGGTATGTATGGAACATTTCTGGGATTTTTAAAATGTCAACTCATGAAACTTGGGACGAACATTTTACGTGTTGCGTTTTTCTATTTCTGTTTAGTGTAGTTGTTGACTTAGGTTTTGCAGCAGGCATTGGAAGAGGTTGTGGCAGAGACATGCCCAGCTCTGTTGGTACTGCTGGAGCTAGAAGCTAATGCATCACGGTGCCTGCAAAGGGAGTCCTCTCACAAGACTACTCCTGTCAGAGAATACTGAGAAGAGTTTATTAGTCAGCTCTTTGAAGATGATTTTGTCTACCTGCCAGTGTTATTGTCCAACTCAAACTACCATCCACGCCATCGGTTTACTTGAGCACATTTAAGGTATAATGAGCCATTATGTCATTGATGTTGGTCAATGATAATATACATCAAGGTTTCTCAGCTTGTCTGTGTTAGATGGCTGGTCTGGGATCAGTGTGTGCTAGTTGAGGTGATGTGAGGTGATTCTGTCAGCTAGGCACTGCAGACATCTGTGTGCCCACTGTCCCTTGGGGACTCCGCAGAGCTAACAGCCTGCACTGAAACACATTGTCATCAACAAGCTGCTAGCACTGCACAGCCCAATGCTTCAACGGTCTGAAATCCATTTAAACTGACGACTGAAGTGTGTGTGTGTGTGTGTGTGTGTGTGTGTGTGTGTGTGTGTGTGTGTGTGTGTGTGTGTGTGTGTGTGTGTGTGTGTGTGTGTGTGTGTGTGTGTGTGTGTGTGAAAGACAAGTATTTCTGTCATCTCATCTGTTATGAGTAGTGAATTGTAGAAATAAAAGTGATTTTGTACTTGATTAAAATAATTATGTAAGTTGTCGTATTCAAGGACACTCACAAACATTTATATAACCTCTGAGTCCTTTGCAGTCACATTACTACATGGTGGATCATAATGAACTATTTAAGGTGTGTGTGTGTTTCCTCTTCCACAGACTGTGGCACTGAGAGGTCATGTCCCCAGTCCGGCACACCTGCTCCTAGCCAGTCCACCACCTCACACACACACACCTCTTCCAGGTCCAAGTCCCTGCGCAGACAATCCAAACCAGTGGTAAGGTCGCACGCACACACACACTCAGTCACATTAGTCGTTTGTGTGTCATTCCATGTTTGTAAAAGGATGACCCTGACAGTGAAACAGACCTAATTAGAATTTTTTTTGTAGCATATGCTGTTAACCAGTAATTACAAATATATTCACACTCCTGTACGCCTGTCCTGAACGGCTTGTACACTTGGCTCACATATTACATAAATGCATAGTAAATCAAACTTTCCCGATTGGTTAAATTGTATATACGAGTCGGTAACTGACAACTATTCTACCCAACCAGGAGATGTCAGAGAACGGCGGAGGCGGGATGGTGCTGGTGAAGGCGCGCTTCCAGTTCAAGCAGAACAACGAGGATGAGCTGTCCTTCAACAAGGGAGACCTGATCAGTGTGTCGCGCCAGGAGGAGGGCGGCTGGTGGGAGGGCTCGCTCAACGGCAAGACGGGCTGGTTCCCCAGCAACTATGTCCGCGAGGTCAAGCCCTGTGGTGAGTAGGGCTGGGAAAGAGTCTGTGGTAGCATGCTGTACTAACACTAGACTAGATTATGATGCTTAGCACAACACTCATTCTGTGTGCTGTTTGCTGCTCTGTAACCTTGCCCCCCGACTACCTTACTTCTTGCAGATAAACCTGTGTCTCCTAAAGCATCTCAACTGACCAAGAACTACTACACTGTGGTGAGTGGGCCCTCTCCCATTGTATCTCCCTTTTCTACAGCTCCATATTCACTGGGCCACTACAGCTTTGCTTAGCGGAACAGTTTAGGCTGTGTCAGCGTTTCTGTCTCTAATAGGATGTGGGTTATTTAAATGATCTTTCTCAGGTGGTGCAGGACATCCTGGAGCATGAGAGGGAGTTTGTCAAGGAGCTGCAGACAATGTTGAGCTGTTACCTACGACCCCTAAAGGCCAGCGACAAGTAAGCTCAGCGAACAAGGATGGGTGTCAATTCATTCAGATGCAAACTGTTGTGGCATTGTGAATCTCTCTGAATGACCCATGCAACATGCTGTTGTTTTTAATAGGTATATCTGTTCTACTCATTGTAATTATATGTTCTCTGCTGTGTGGTGTCCAGGCTGAGCATTACAGACAGTGGCAGTCTGAGTGGTAACCTGGAGGAGATCCTCACCTTCCAGCAGGGTCTGGTTCTTGCTCTGGACGAGTGCACCAAGTAAGTGTACAGTGCATTCGGAAAGTATTTAGACATTTTGTTACGCTACAACCTTATTCTAAAATGGATTAAATCGTTTTTTCACCCACTACACCCAATACCCCATAATGACAAAGCAAAAACTGGTTTTATAAATTTTTTCAAATGTATAAAAAAAGGAAATATCACATTTACATAAGTATTCAGACCCTTTACTCAGTACTTTGTTGAAGCACCTTTGGCAGCGATTACAGCCTTGAGTCTTCTTGTGCATGACGCTACAAGCTTGGCACGCCTGTATTTGGGGAGTTTCTTCCACTCTTCTCTGCAGATCCTCTCAAGCTCTGTCAGGTTGGATGGGGAACTTCGTTGCTCAGCTATTTTCAGCTCTCTCCAGAGATGTTCGATCGGGTTCAAGTCCGGGCTCTGGCTGGGCCACTCAAGGACATTCAGAGACTTGTCCTGAAGCCACTCCTGCATTATCTTGGCTGTGTGCTTAGGATTGTTGACCTGTTGGAAGGTGAACCTTCGCCCCAGTCTGAGGTTATGAGCGCTCTGGAGCAGGTTTTCATCAAGGATCTCTCTGTACTTTGCTTCTTTCATCTTTGCCTCAATCATGACTAGTCTCCCAGTCCCTGCCACTGAAAAACATCCCCACCGTATGATGCTTCCACCACCATGCTTCACTGTAGGGATGGTGCCAGGTTTCCTCCAGACTAGACGCTTGGCATTCAGGCCACAGAATTCCATCTTATTTTCATGAGACCAGAGAATCTTGTTTCTCATGGTCTGCGAGTCTTTAGGTGCCTTTTGGCAAACTCCACGTGGGCTGTCATTTGCCTTTTACTGAGGAGTGGCTTCCGTCTGGTCACTCTACCATAAAGGCCTGATTAGTGGAGTGCTACAGAGATGCTTGTCCTTCGGGAAGTTTCTCCCATCTCCACAGAGGAACTCTGGAGCTCTGTCAGAGTGACCATCCGGTTATTGGTCACCTCCCTGAACAAGGCCCTTCTCCCCCGATTGCTCAGTTTGGCCGGGGGGCCAGCTCTAGGAAGAGTCTTGGTGGTTCCAAACTTCTTACATTTAAGAATGATGGATGCCACTGTGTTCTTGGTGACCTTAAATGCTGCAGACATCTTTTTGGTACCCTTCCCCAGATCTGTGCCTCGACACAATCCTGTCTCAGAGCTCTACGGACAATTCTTTCAACTTCATGGCTTGGTTTTTGCTCTGACATGCACTGTCAACTGTGGGATCTTACATAGACAGGTGTGTGCCTTTCCAAATCATGTCCAATCAATTGGGTTTTCCACAGGTGGGCCAATGAAGTTGTAGAAACATCTCAAGGATGATCAATGGAAACAGGATGCACCATAAAATGTATATAGTATATATTGTAAATTTATATGGTATGTATAAGCTGGAAATACAGGCCCAAGCATTGTTGTTCACTATTTTTCTCCAATTGGGAGAGGGGTGGTAGGGTTGGAGGGAAATAAAGGAAATATGTGTGTGTACCTTTCAAAAGTTTGGGGTCACTTAGAAATTCTCTCTCTACTCTGGTTAGAGACAGTTTGCGCTGTTCTGTGAAGGGAGTAGTACACATCGTTGTACGAGATCTGCTCTGCTTGAGGCAACTGAATTGGTCCAATCACATTACCCTAACCCAATGCCTAATCTGTGTCACTACACTTTCTGCCTACTCCGCTGTTTCTATCAGATATTCTAGGGATAATTGTTTTTGTTGTGATGTACTCGTAACTGACAAATAATGGAAACACTTGAGTAAATGAGGAATACAAAGTATATTGAAAGCAAGTGCTTCCACACAGGTGTGGTTCCTGAGTTAATTATGCAATTAGCATCCCATCATGCTTAGGGTCATGTCTAAAAATGCTGGGCAGGCCATTATTTTGGCTACAATGCCCCAATAGGATGACAATGCCCACATGGACAGGGCACGAGTGTTCACTGAATGGTTTGATGAGCATGAATACGACGTAAACCATATGCCATGGCCGTCTCAGTCACCAGATCTCAACCCAATTGAACAGTTATAGGAGATTCTGGAGTGGCGCATGAGACTGCATTTGATCACCACCATCAACAAAGAATGGTATCACATCCTTCCAATAGACTTCCAGACACTATGCCAATAATCTATGCCATGGTGCATTGAAGCTGTTTTGGCGGCTCATGGTGGCCCAATGCCCTATTAAGACACTTGGTGGTGTTTTGTTTATTTTGGCAGTTACCTGAAGCTCTAGATGGGGTGGCCTCAGGTTACTATGCTCCCTCTATTGGACAATATGTAGAATGGAATCTGAAACTAAACATACAGGAACAACCCAACTGTTGTCCTAGTAACTAACACAGCCACTTCTTTCTGTGTGTGTTGCAGGGTTCCAGAGAGCCAGCAGCGATTGGCTGCCTGCTACCTCAACCTGATTGGTCAGATCAGGAGGCTGTACCGGTCATACTGTTCCAGTCACCCCTCGGCTGTCTGCGTACTCACTGACCACAGGTCAGTCCTTACTGGCATCTCAGTTCTGCATGACATGCATCTGCATTTGATTGACATTTCACTGCAAATTAACATGTCCATCAGTTTAGTAATGCAAGTAAAATGGAATGTCTTTGTGGATAACCATAGGCTATAGAAGAGTCGCTGCAGTTTCTCTTTGACCCACTAGGTGTCATACTTTCTCTGGAAATGTAGAGGTGCAACAGAGCGGTGTCTCAAATCAAATTGTATTAGTCACATACCTCGAATACAACAGGGGTAGATGTCACCTTACAGTGAAATGCTTACTTACAAGCCCCTAACCAACAGTGCAGTTTCAAAAAGTATGGATAAGAATAAGAGATAAAAGTAACACGTAATTAAAGAGCAGCAGTAAAAAATAAATCAAATAACAATATATACAGGGGTGTGCCGGTACAGAGTCAATGTGCACCGGTTAGTTGAGGTAGTATGTACATGTAGGTAGAGTTAAAGTGACTATGCATAGATGACAACAGAGAGTGGCAGTGGTGTGGGGAGGGGGTGCTATGTGAATAGTCTGGGTAGCCATTTGATTAGATGTTCAGGAGTCTTATGGCTTGGGGGTAGAAGCTGTTTAGAAGCCTCTTGGACCCAGACTTGGCACTCCGGTACCGCTTGCCGGGTGGTAAGAGAGAGAACAGTCTATGACTAGGGTGGCTGGAGTCTTTGACCATTTTTATGGCCTTCCTCTGACACCGCCTGGTACAGAGGTCCTGGATGGTAGTGAGCTCGGACCCAGTGATGTACTGGGCCATTCGCATTACCCTCTGTAGTGCCTTGCGGTCGGAGGCTGAGCAGTTCCCATACCAAGCAGTGATGCAACCAGTCAGGATGCTCTCAACTGTGTCTTTCTTGTCCGTTGTAAGTGACCTTTTTTAGTTTGTGGCCTCATCATTCATATCCCCTCACTACAATCAGCCAGGCCCTGAGGCTCTGTGAACAGTTAATCACAGCGCTGTCCATCACATGCAATGTAGTTGTAACGAGCAAACAGAGCAATGAATCAAGTGGTTGTGTAATTATTATGTTAGTTACGCAATTAATCATGTACACTATTGTGGAACTGGTGTTTCCCCCCCCCCCCCCCCCCCGGTCTCTTTCTGCGCAATTGTTAATGTGAAAACATGCACTGCAGAGACAAGAGAACACTGTCATGACACACACAAATACACACAGGAAGCTGCACACAGGATATCTATAGTTGTGGTTATGTTCCAGGCAGGTGAGGCACTTTTGATTTCACACTGAACTAATTAGCATCTTTCATACTGTGGGATCCTTTTCAGCTTTTTTCTTTCACTACCAAACACATTCAACAAATCTAGATTTTTTTCCCCCCAAGGTAGAATATTTTCTCTCTCTTTACAAGGTCACCCAGCAGTAAAACTGTGTGTATGTCTGTTGTAGTGAGGAGCTGGGTACGTTCATGGAGAGCCAGGGGGCCAGTCCGCCAGGCATCCTGACCCTGACCACCAGCCTGAGTAAACCCTTCATGAGGCTGGACAAGTATCCCATCCTGCTGCAGGAGCTGGAGAGACATATGGAGGTAGCCTAGTGGTTAGAGTGTTGGACTAGTAACCGAAAGGTTGCAAGTTCAAATCCCCGAGCTGACAAGGTACAAATCTGTCATTCTGCCCCTGAACAGGCAGTTAACCCACTGTTCATAGGCCGTCATTGAAAATAAGAATTTGTTCTTAACTGACTTGCCTAGTTAAATAAAGGTAAAATAAATAATAAACATTAGGCCTCATCTGGAGCCAACATAACTCTCTATAAGCCCATCTATGGATCCATAAGCAACTGAGATTTAACTCACCTCCGCTGTTCCAGATGTCACTCCCCAATACCATGTATTGGTATCCCTCCCAAACATCTTAATGTATATTGATTTATACATTTTTAATTGGGTATTGTGTAAGATATACTGTACATTATTTAAATGTTTATAATTTGTTGACTATCTTGCAGGAGGCCCACCCGGACTACAGTGACATCTTGAAGGTTACGGTGGCTTTTAAATGCTTGGTGGTAGGTACAGAACCCCTGTGGTTCCTCATGCAATGTTTAGGTAGACATGGTCCATAGAGATTAGCCGTGTACACTGAGCACTGTATCAACTCACTAGTCTACAGTAGCATCATCTAGTCTATATTACCTAACACACTACCAAGAATCATCACTGTCTGTCTTGATGAAAGCACACTTAGCTATTTGAAACTACCGAAGGCTGTCCTTCTCAGAAGATTGGAGATGTTGTATAGGTCGTATGTTTCCAAACTGAGATGGAGCATCACATAAAAGACACTCTTCCATGAGAGAAATTCTCAAGATGATACGCCCATCTCGGTTGTTTTAATGAAAAGAAAAACACCATCTTGCTTCCTGTGTAATATGTCCTCAGTGAAAAACGTTTTCCTCTGGTGGGTTGTGGACTGAAATAGCAGCATGATACACCGTTTTCTGTTGGAGCAGTAGTTTGAGAGGAAGTTTCCACAGTGTGGCTGAGAGTTTGCGGGGAAGCGTTGACTCACACACACTGTAGTAGTCTCTTGACGTGTGAGGTGTGTATTTGAGCATATTTTGGGTCCACCAGCCCTATTTACGTGAACCTGGTTGGTGTTGATTTGTCATTTTGTCTTTGAGAGATGGGGAATCCCCCTTCTGGTCCCGGTAAACTGTTCTCTGTAACTCACCTTTTGCACGATGCACAGTTCCTTTATACCTGTTGCAGCATTGCCATATCCTGGACATTTTTACATTATAGTGTGGAAATGCTTACTAAACCAGGCTTAAAACAGCTTCTATCTTATGGTTAATCTATCCAGCACACATTAACAGTGTTTCAATTTCTCATATGAACTATACAGTAATGGACACCTCTCCTTTCAGACCCAGTGTCAGGACCTGCGGAAACGTAAGAACCTGGAACTACAGATCCTGTCGGAGCCAGTGAGAGGCTGGGAGGGAGACGGCATGAAGTCTCTGGGTCACGTGGCCTACATGTCCCTGGTCCACATGCAGAACGGGACCAATGAGGTGAGAGCAACAGATACAGGTGTCCCCCAATATGAAGTGTTAGGATCTGGGGAAGGTAAGCCTATCCTAGATCTGTGTGTAAGTACTACCCAGAGAGAGTGCTACAAGACCACCTCCGAGAAGGTCAAAGTTCAAAATAACAATGTTTTGAGCAGTATGAACGGTGGTTAGGCGAATAACGAGAAAAGGGAGGTAGACTAGTAACATTCTCTGCTTGACGACCAGGAAATACAATTTCCAAACAGCTGCCTGTTTGTTCCTTCACAGGTTTAGAGTTGATACAAGGACCGGTTTCCCCCGAATTGTATTATTTCAGCTCCTGTGAATAGCATTTCCAAATGACTGAATTGCCACATTATTTAGCACAGAGAACAGTCTATGATTAGGGTGGCTGGAGTCTTTGACAATTTTTAGGGCCTTTCTCTGACACCGCCTGGTATAGAGGTCCTGGATGGCAGGAAGATTCGCCCCAGTGATGTACTGGGCCGTTCGCACTACCCTCTGTAGTCCTATAGATGAGACCTATATGCTGATTGCCACCCCCTCTCATACGTTATGCCTATGTTAATTTCATTATGAATCAGAAACCCCAGACTGGCCATATATAGAGTGGAAAGCCAGTCCCCCTCCCCCGTAGTGTGGTTTCTGTGTAGGGGTCGACTATGAGGATCTGAAAGCTGAGAGGAATAAATATCTGGCTGTGTTTTGGTCTGATTGAAGCACCACCTGACGCCAATCAAACATATTTCAAACCTATTCCCTGTTTTCTTTACTTTTTAACTCAAATCAAAAGTATTCGTCATGTACATAGTTTACAGCAGGGATAAAAGGTGCACCGAAATTCTTATGGGCTATCGCCCTCACCTGTGTCCGTGGGTGTCGTTGTGTGATTGACTCTGTGGCGCTGCTTGTGTGTTCCCCATAGGAGAAGGAGGAGCGCTACCTCATGATGTTTCCCGGTCTGCTGGTCCTGCTGTCTGCTAGTCCGCGCATGAGCGGCTTCATATACCAGGTAACCTAATGCGTCCCAAGTATTGCACTCAATCTGGGGAAGTGTGTCAACCCCCCCCCCTTCTCTCTCTGTCCCCCCCCCCCCCCCCCCCCCAGGGAAGGCTGCCGCTGACAGGCTCCACAGTCTCCAGGCAGACGGAGGACACGGAGAACGGCCACTACACCTTTGAGATCACAGGTACCGTAGGTTAGCGAGGGAGCCTTGAGTCATTTAGCAGACGCTCTTATCCAGAGCGACTTACAGTAATGGGTGCATACATTTTCATAAGCTTTGGTGTGGTCTGCAGTTCCATCAAGTAGATTAATTCTAGTGAGTTTGCAATCAGTGCCAAGGATTGGGTTTCCTGTGAAAGGCCTATATCTTAACACACTGGTCCATTACGCTCTACACGTCAGTGGGTCGAAGGTCAGTAATGCAGTTGCGCCTCATTTTTAGCGAATGAATGGAGGATTTCTTACTTAACATCCTTCTGACAGAGCATCTTCCTATTATATTATGTCATTCTCATTCCAATCCCTTCTGTACAAACGGTGTAAAAACCTTGATTCGTCTCGGTTTTAATGATGCAGTGACTCATAACGTTCACTGAGGGAAAGGGAAACGATGCTACATCAATGAGTTACGTGAAATTATCCGTCATAGCGTTAATGCAATGCAATCATTAACATGCCAGGGCTGCAGGGAGAACCACTCCTCCTAGTTGTCTTATTTACTTGCCGCAGGACACAGGATTGGCTAACAGTTAAAAAAAAAAAAAACATGACCCCATAATCCAGTTTTTCATCCAGTCGCGACTCGCCAGCTGTCATGGTGGACGGTTATGATTCATGCCAGGTGCCCTATATGTGGGCATTACGAAACGCCTTGAAAACAGTTTTACCCACCCCTAACTCTAGGTAACCCCGCCTGAAACTTCCCTGCAAAGTGCAACCCACTGAAGTGTGTGTGTGTGTGTGTTGCAGGAAGCACAATGGATCGCATCACAGTGTTCTGCAGTAACCCCCAGGAGCTGCAGGAGTGGCTGGACCATCTCCATGCCTACAGCGAAGGAGCCAGCCCCGTGGGCACCATTATCAAGGTAAAGACATGGGCACACTGTTCATGATTTCTTTCTGAAAAGATGCAGAAAGTGGCGTTGCGTAGAGAATGTTCGCTAAACAAGATGGCTGTGTTGTATTTCCCTCTAGACTTAGTATCATAGTATGAGAACATCTACACCACTTCATGTATCCAGAACTCTCATTGCGCTGAACCATTTGAACATCCACTGTACTTCACACATGGCTGGCACTTGCATTCAACTTGCATTGAACCTCACACATCCCATCTCTCTGACTGAAAGCCGGTCAGTATGGTGGGCACCCCCACTCACCTGCCCAGCTTCAGCACCCCCAGCCAGGCCAACCGGGGACCCCTGGAGCCCCCCAAGACCACCAAGCCCTGGTCTCTGAGCTGCCTGCGCCCCGCCCCACCCCTCAAGCCCTCCGCTGCACTGGGCTACAAGGAGGTAGGCCAACCCAGACCTACAGAATATCCCTCTATCTCTTTGTTCTTCAGTCTTGATACCTGAGAGCTGCAGTGTGAGCAGGGTTTTGTTCCAGCCCAGCATTAACCCTCTAGAGTCTGGAGCTATTCAGGTTCTTGATGAATAGCTGATTACTTGAATCAGGATATAGTGCTGGGTTAGGACAAAAGCCTGCACACACTAAGTTTATTCGGAGCCTGGGGTAAAGAGCACTGCTTTAAGTCTTTTACGGTAACATGAGGTAACGAACGGGTCCATGGAAAAACCCTGTCAGATATAGCTGTTTGTGTGGGCAGAGCTCTTACCAGATGAGTAGGCAAACGGGGGTCCCAGATTCTATATAAACACAGTGTATAGACAAGGTGAGGGGGTTGTGTTGGTGATAAGTAACTACATTCATTCCAGTACAGACTTGTCTTTTGAATGGCGCTTGTCTGGCTGTCAGGTTGACCTGGTGGTGGGCTGCACCAGCTGCTACTCCACAGGGTCGGGAAGTGGTCACTGTGCAGTGAGGTCGAGCTCGGTCACTGACCGTTTATTTTGCCAGAATAATCCTCTTAAAAATGGTTATCGTTTTGCAGATTCCTGAGATCCATGAAAACGTTGACAAAAAGACGTTGCGTACAATGACGTAGGTTGAAAATAGGTCATTTGTGGTGAGATTTCACGATATTCTAAAGCTAGAGTGCAGCATTATCCACTATGCTCTATGCTCCCAGGGTTAAAGCAGCTATTAGCTGCATCTCCCCCTCCCCTCTCTTTTTCTCTGTGGAATCATCACTCTGTTTTCTTCATACTGCAGGATGGAGGGGGGGGGGGGTACTGACATTTTCACCGTTCACCCTCTTCTAATTTCTCCCACTTTTTTTTCCTTCTCATGCATCTCTCTATATCTCTCTCTCTCTCTCTCTCTCTCTCTCTCTCTCTCCATACTGGCTGCTGTAGAGGATGTCTTCTATCTTGAAGGTGAGGCTAGATCTATCGCTCTCCCTCTGTGTGGATGTGTGCGTCCATGTGCTGAAGTGGCATGTCATTGCTCTGTTTGCCTCTTCCTCTGCTGTAAGCTGTTGGTTTCCTGTGTTCTCTGCTGCCTTGTCTGTCTTTTATCCCCGTACACACCAAGAGCCTCTGGCAGACGTTCTGTTTTCTAGGTAACACAAAGCTATTTCTAGGTAACGGATACAAGTAGAATTTGATGCAGAAACACTCACCCCCACCCCCTACTTTTTTATAAAGAATCAATCTTCCCGCTTTTTAATAGGTCTGTTAGGGAGCTTTATTGAGATGGACACATTGTGCATAAATGTGTGTGTGCTTTATTTTCAACGAAGCTGCTTCTTGTTGCACCTTGGCTAGCATATGATCAAATAAGAAATAATAAATGGCAGTTTACAGGTTAGAAAATGGGAGGGGTTACATAAGAGGGTTTTATAATGGTTCATTAATGGTAAAGGTGATTCATTATAGCAGACGTGATGACATAGGCCACACAGTTAGCACCAAGTGTGTGACATGGTTGTGCTAAAAACTAAATGTGTTAATTAATGACTCGGAGGGGACAATTTTTATTTCTAAAAGTAAACTGTTAAAAATAATACCAGGGTTGTGTTCATTAGGCACCAAATGGAAGAAACCTGACTGAAACGCGGAGTGGCTACTTAAATTGTAATTTTATTTTCCCGTTGCGTGCCCTAATGAACATGACCCAGGTTTCTTTGGTTACTGCTGTCCCATGCTTGTGGAACTTCTAAGACTTTGTCACCGTGTATGTTTTCGTCTATGGAGGCAATGTGTGTGTGTGTGTGTGTTACTGTAGGCTTGCATTTACTGTGATGTTTTTCCCCCTGGCTTGAAGGTGTGTGTCACTGTGTTGGCTATGACTCTGTGTACCATACCCTCCTAACAGTTCTCTGTCACTCCTACAGGACTCCAGTAAGAGCTCTGGGCCCATTAAGAATTTCTTCCCAAAACGCAGAGCAGAGAGGAAACATTCCGACGAGGAGTTCGTCTTACGGAAAAGTAGGTTTGATCATTCCACTCTAGGAAATGAAACCATAAATGTGTTGCCACCAAGGAAAGCACAGATTCACACTCTGCGTGGCAAAATACAGTCGCTGCCTAACCAATGAACTCATTTCTCTCACTGTGAATCGACACTCCAGTGTAATTCACTGCACGTAACTCAAAACGCATGTCTCATGTGGTTCACGGTACCTCACACATTCAGTGTCATCGCTAGTTGAGACATCCAGCTCCTAGTAACTGTCCCGCTAAATCTCACTTTTTAAAGTTCACAGTCCGTTAACTCATACCTAAATAATGTTGTTGACTCATCCTATACTCATATTTGTGGCCAAAGTGTAAATAAAATAAAAACACTTTAGGAAAAAAAATACAACTCAAACAGACTGTTTAAAAATGCTTGCTGTTTCCTCATTAAATGTGATGTCAAGTTGGCTGAGCTGGCCAATCAGCTTTTTACTTGCCATTTAATATTTTTATTGATGGTATACACCCACACTGTTCTGTTGTAGCCCTTACCATTCAAACACAGAAAAGCTGCTTTTAAACATACTTAATTACCATTTATTGGAAGGGAAACTATTTCACTCAATGTAATTAATTATAGGTCATATTTCATAGAAATCTGGAAAAACTACACAGTTAATTTAAAGTAACTGGAACAATGAGAGGGAAACTGACCATCTGTAGCAGACACACAGACAGTTACCATAGAGATGAAGCAGCTAAATCAGTTGTTCCTGTCTGTCTGTCTGTCTGTCTGTCAGGTCTGTGTCAGTTGAATGTTGGAATTTAAAGTCAGTCTTTGTGGTTCAGAAGGCTCCTGACTCCCAGTTTCCCTTGTGTGCCTTTGATTGACAGGTACAGCTGCTCTGGAGGAGGATGCCCAGATTCTGAAAGTGATCGAGGCCTACTGCACAGGGGCCAGCCAGCATCAGGCCAGCCAGCATCAGGCCAGCACAGGTGAGCCGAAGAGAGTGTCTGTCTGTGGGCACGCGCACTTGTATGCATCTGTGTGTGAGGGATTATTTTCAACCTGTCATAAATGTAAGTGTGTGTGTGTGTGTGTGTGTGTGTGTGTGTGTGTGTGTGTGTGTGTGTGTGTGTGTGTTATACACACACTGGCCACCCCTCATAAGGACTGGCCACCCCTCATAGCCTGGTTCCTCTCTAGGTTTCTTCCTAGGTTTTGACCTTTCTAGGGAGTTTTTCCTAGCCACCTTGCTTCTACACCTGCATTGCTTGCTGTTTGGGGTTTTAGGCTGGGGTTTTATACAGCACTTTGAGATATCAGCTGATGTACGAAGGGCTATATAAATACATATGATTTGATTTATACAGACAAATCATTTATTTCAACAGGTCCAAGGTGTGTGTGCGTCACACCTTTAATGGCCCATAGATAGGCATGGTAATGACTCAGACTTACATGTGTGTTATTGTGTCTTTCTGCAGCGGTGAGGAAAGTGTGTGTCCCTCAGGTCCTTCTGCCGGAGGAAGAGAAGATCATGGTGGAGGAGATGAAGAACAACGGTCAGACAAGCATAGAGGAAAAGTAAGATGGCCATCACTCAGGAGAATAGACGTTTTTTAAACCATTACAACACTGTGCTTTAGGGCGGGGCGGTATACTGTCAGAATGGAGAAAGACTCATTTGAAATCACTTAATTGTTGCCCCCTAAGATCATGAACTACTCAAAGTATATTTTAGAACTGTTTTATTATTAAAAACATAAAATACCGTAAAAAATTTGAAAAATATGATATTTTGGCCAGATTGCCCAAAAGGCACTTGCACATCTGAGCTGTTTTTGTTGCAGGTGCATGGTAATAGTTGAATAAAATAAGAAACCCGCACACCGCTCTTTGTTGCAGGTGCATGGTAATAGTTGAATAAAATAAGAAACCCGCACACCGCTCTTTGTTGCAGGTGCATGGTAATAGTTGAATAAAATAAGAAACCCGCACACCGCTCTTTGTTGCAGGTGCATGGTAATAGTTGAATAAAATAAGAAACCCGCACACCGCTCTTTGTTGCAGGTGCATGGTAATAGTTGAATAAAATAAGAAACCCGCACACCGCTCTTGATAGTGTCACCGCTCTTTAATAAGCTTAAGTATCGGACACACTGCCTTAGCACCATTATGTAGACATAGCTCCACCCACATCCGTTCCACGCATGGAATGGGGTTGGAGTCAAGAGAACCAATAAGTGCTACCAAATATAACAATGTGCATTTCATAAATATTTGAAATAGTGTGTACATTTAAACGTATTAAACACAATGAGGACATCGAGCTACCAAGCAAGTTTTCATAAATCATCAGGTACAGCGCAAGAAAAACGTCAGAGTAAACTGAAAGGGGGGCATAATTCATGTTCACATTTTACAACATAACATACATAGGCATTTCATCATTAAGACCTCTAGGAAATAATGTCTGGAGGGTGAAAATCCGAAAACATTCTCTTTTACTCAGAGTATTATGTATATCACATGGCCATATCGCCCAGCCCTACTGTGTATGCCCATGGATCTGCAGTTAGTTTTGTTTAGGTGGTCGTTTCAACACATCTAATACGATGCTTTTTCAAATCTGTGGTATTTATTCATCCAGTTAAAATTAAGAAATGTATATCTTTACATAATAACGTTAAGGTGTTAGCAAGTGGTAGTTTTGCCTTGAACATTGAGAAGCAAGAAATTGCCTCGTCAATATTTGTGAAATTATGTTCGACTGCCTGGAACACTCAAATTCCAAAGCCTTTGTCAAAGAACATAATGTGACATTAAGATATGCTGCTGTCCCACTTTCTGATAACCTTTTGTTTCTGCACTGGCAGGAGTCTGGTTGATGCAGTATATGCTTTAAAGGATGAGGTCCATGAATTAAAGAAGGTAAAACAACAATTGTTCATCTAATGTTCACTCTGAGAAAGGTAAAGGCTGACAAGCCATTTTTGCTAAGTCGTGTTGGTGTAGTGGGTAATTGTGGTTTGTGTGGGTTCATACTTGTAGGTGTGTTCTCACATCTGTGCTGTGTAATATTTAACTTGTATGGGTCTTGTCAGGAGAATAAGTGGATGAAGCAATGTATGGAGGAGGAGCAGAAGTCTCGTAAGGAGCTGGAGAGAGTGGTCAGGAAGTTGGCCAAGCAGAAGAACGACTGTGCTTGGGAGGATGGAGGGCACTGAACAACTCCCCATACCTACCCAACTACCTACCTACCTAGCCCGTGTGTGTGTGTGCGACTGTGTGTGACTGCCTTCAATCCCTGCAACACAGAAGGGTTGGATTCATGCATCTGGACAATGGTTAGCAACTCTCTGGTCTGACGCTTGGGGGGGGGGATAACCAGAAGCAAAAATTCTGATTGGTTGCCTCCCGTCTACTGGCACTGGTCAACTCTGATGGAGCTATTTTGGACAAAGGAGAAATAACTACTGCTCTATTGTCACCAGCTGCATCGCCACTGTGGACTATTGGGTCTACATTTTCAATAGAACATCGAATGGGAACGAGAAGCCATCTTTCGGTTCAATGGGGTGTTCTCTTGCATGTACTTGTTTCTGCAGGAGAGCGACTCCCTCTGCCATAACTAGGGCTCATCTGGCCCACTCTACATCTGTTACAGCCCTGTTTCTTTATTTTGGTGTTGAGGACACCCCTTGCAGCCTTGTCGGGAAAGAGTGAGGCTTGCATCGAGCTTTATTGAACATCATTGGCATTTTGAGATTGCACGTTCTAGACGTGAGACTCTGCGTCTCCAAGCTGTTTCATAATCCTCAGAGCTTTAGCTTTTCATTTCAGATGGGTGAGACCTATCCATGGACTATAAAACAGTCCTCTAGCTCATGGTAAGTGGATTTCAATACCGCTCATATCCAAGCTGGTATTAACATTAATGATTAATGTCCTTGACTGTGTTTCTTACAATCTGCGCGGATGTACAGTATTTTTAAGATATTGTTACACATTAGATGTGACGATCAATATATAGGCCAAAGCTTTCAGGGATATAGATATATAACAAATAGAACACCTGTATATGGTGTATTGCGTATAAAATAGACATGTAAAGATGACAACGGTGTGGCCTATACTTTCTTACCGAAACGATATAACAATTAAATACATGTACTAATAATACATAGCTTTGCTTTATTCGGGAGTTAAAGAATATATATTGCTTATTTATTTTCCATGAAAACATTTCATTATGTAGGTAGAGATGTGTGTATTGTATGTAGGTTATATGGTACTGGGAACCCACTTGGGGCGGTCTCTGGGTTTCTGCCTTAAACCAACCCGCACCGCAGAAACCACCTCTACAGAATGATCAACTAAGGAAAAAAAATTTTAAGTGATCTTTATTTATTTGGCATTGTCCATTGGGGAAGACAAAACACAACCCATTTTGATTTTAAGAATTTGGTACCACAGGAACAATGTTATTTGTACTTCGTAAACTGTGTCCCACAATGTGAGTTAGGGTTACATTCCAAGGAAGTCTCATTGCATCAGTGTCCTCCGCCCGTTTTCACAGAGCGTCTGAGTTGGACTGCTGTTCTAGGATCAGGACCCTCCGGTCCATTTTTATCTTAACTAATTATGGTCTAAAAGGGAACAAAGACGATCCTTTTCTTGGACGGTTTGTAAATTTCGTCCCTGGTCCGTCGTTCTTATGCTTCTTCCAGGTGAGTTAATGCAGATGGAGATATGTCCCCACTTTGATTGTGTTGATGGAGAGTGTAAAGTATGAGTAGTGGGATCAAGGGCCTCCTGATCACAGTGGATTAAGTTATGAGGTACAGAGGAAGTGGCAGGGATTTACATGCACAGGTTTTCTGTCATGTTTCACATTTCAATGGGACTGAATGGCACTGTTTAGACGTTCATGGGGACAGGTGAGGGTCGTGTGACGATTCAATGTGGAACCGGGCTTTGATGACTTATGTCAAGGCCTTCGGGGAAAGATTATTCAGTTGAATCACAGCACTTCCTCCCAGGATGACGCGCAGTGCGTGCACTGTAGAACCTGGTGTCAACCTCATACTGCAGAGTATGAACTTCATGAGAATGCAATGTGACCACTTCAGTAGGACTGTTTTCACTTGAGTGTCACTCTGAGACAGTCAGTTGGGCAGTAGACCAGATTGTATAAAGAGACATATCTCTGTTAATGTACAGTGATGACTCATTCACCCACTTAACCAAAATGGGCCTATTGCCTTGTCCCTGTTTCCTGGCCACTGTGTTCTCTGTAGTCCTGATGTATAGCAGCATACTGTTACAAGCTGTTGTGTTCAGGTCCCACGGTCTGTCAGGTCAGATCCACATGTTTTGTCACCTGTACAAATGTCCTTCAGGATCATTTGTTTATGTTTTATTGCTGAGATTATTTTTTAACATCAATATTTTTATCAATGCATTTTATTTTCTTCATAAAGTGTCTTAAACTTTTCAATGTCTGGTAGCCTAAGTGAGCACTTCGACTGTATCATTTGAAAAAGTGGTTTGATGCCAAAATTCTAACTCTATTGTAAGGCATTTAGTTTCTTCTTCTAGTTGCGGCATACTTTCATTTTTTCAGTATGGTCATTCTTTTAATAAAAATCTAACTTGATCCGCCGTTATTCATCCGTTTTTCATTCATGCTGGAAAAGTCCATTGGTAAACTGCGTTCCACCCTGTTTTCCACTTCTGGGTGATTGCACAGGTACATAGAACACGCTACAGTGACTAGCGTATGTTGAGAGAGACCCATGACAGGATGGAATGACTGAGTAAAGATGACATCCTGTGAAAGCCACTTCTCCTCTCTTCATCTCCTGACAGGGTACGCTGCACCTCTGCTCTGTAGACTTATTCTTTCCATGCTGCTCAACGACTCCCTCTACCCCTGCAGTGGAATGGTCTATATGACGGCAGGGCTGTGTGGAGTTTGTTGCCATACTTTCGTACTGTTTTTATAAACCCGATTAGTCATCCCAATCGAAACTTGGAAGCCAGTTTCACTGCTCTTTAATTCTTCCCCTCGAAATCAGGACTTATTTAGACCTGGGACAAGATGGTGCAATTAATTATCAGGTAGAACAGAAAGACAGCACTCCTCCGGACCTCGTAGGGCAGCGTTTCCCAAACAGGGTCCTGGGGTCCCCAAGGGGAGCACGTTTTGGTTAGCACTACACATCTGATTTAAAATAATCAACTCATCATCGAGCTTTAATTATTTGTTTAATTAATCGGCTGTGTAATGCTACAGACAAAAAGAAAACGTTCACCCCTTTGGGTCCCCAGGACCGAGTTTGGGAAGCGATGTCATAGGGTAAGATTTGAATACCCCTGGAGTAGATGTTACTACAGTATACAAAATGGCTTACAGTCTGTGCCCTGTGTGAAGACCTCATATTGCTGTCACAGAATCCTCATGAAACGCACTGATTTTCATTAGACCTGTCTGGTTTTGCTGCACAGATCTTTTTGCTCTGGTGCTAATTCTAGAGGTTACTGCAGCGTTTGTTGTGAAGGGATGCAACATTGCTGCAGAAGGTTTGTGTGAGACACTTTTATTTTTTTTTCAACTTGGTTTCATAAGTTGCGTTGGGGACCATGAACATAAAGTGTTTGTGGTGATGAGTCAAACAACAAACCGTTTTAGTTTGATAATTATGCTTAGCAACCCACGAAATTGCGGGGGGGGGGGGGGGGGGGGGGGGCGGCTTGTGGAAATAAAGGTTTCACGGGTTGCGTCAGTTCCAAGCACTGAGACGATACTGTGTGCGATAAACCAATTGGAAACCTACCAGAGATATGGTTATTTTTCATTTAAATAATCAAGCACATTTTTTATTAAAATATAATAATTTATTAACTATACAGACACCATCCGTCACAATAAATACACAGTCATTGCCATATTCTTAGAAATTAATATTCATATCTAACATTGTGGGGGCAGGGAGAGCAGGTTATCCAATCAACAGCAATAAGTTCCATGGATTCCTTTCACCGAGGCCTTTTTAGAAAGATGTTCAAATTGGTGTAGTCCATGAGCAGATCTGTTATCAGTCCTGTACCAAATCCAACAGCACGCAGGGCCTTGATTCCACCCATCACTCCAATACAGTAATAATCCAAAGTAATACAGTCCATCCTCTCCATACTGTAGTTAATGTCTAGACTACAGCTTAAATAATCCAAAGGTGGTCGTCCCCTCCTCATAGTTGACCAGGCTGGGGTCCGTCACCCACACAGAGATCTGGTCTTCAGGCTCCAGACTGAACACTCCTCCCTGGAACGCCGTACACACGTCTGTCCGGTTCTGGTCCCCCAGGCTGCAGTAGGCTGTCATCAGGTTCTTCTCCTTTCCTGTCTCCCCCTTCCTCAGCTTCACCCGGCTCGCCAGAGGGGTTTTGGGGTGCCATTTGGAGAAGGCCACCTGGGAGTAAATGTCGTAGTCTCCAGGCTGCAGAACCTTCAACCAGCTGGACTTGAAGTACTGGACGTTCCTCAGCACTGAGTGGCCTATGTTCCACTCCAGATACTTCGCTGTTCAACCAAACAATTTATATTTTAAGTATTTGCATTTATTATGGATCCCCATTAGCTTCTGCCAAAGCAGCAGCAGCTACTCTTCCCGGGGTCCAGCAACACTAAGGAAATGTACCTATAGTTCAAACGTTACACTTCACAACACATTATTACACACTACTACAACATATCTACAGTACAAAATCGATGTGTGTGTGTGTGTCTTCACTGTCGGCGCTGTTCCATAAGGTGTAGTTGTTTTGTTTGAATCAGATTTTACTGCTTACATTAGTTAAGAGTTCCATGTAGTCATGGCTCTATGTAGTACCTCATACTGACACTCTTTTCTTGAATTGAGGCTACAATTTCATAGGAAAAAGACAAACCAAGAATGTTTGATAAGTAACTCTTACATGAAGGGAGTGCACCAACGACAGGTTGCTTGACTATCATGCGTGCCATGGCTCCATACGAGGGCACACCCCCAGTGTGTTTGACAGCTGAAACGGAGAACAGACAGTCAGTCAGTCTTCACCCTCTCAGAATAGGAGGTCCTCTGCTGACAGAGTGGCAAGTAAAAGCAGATGAAGTAAAGAGAAACAAAGAGCTCGGTGACACATGTTGTTTTGGCTCTTTACTCCAGCACTTTGGATTTGAAGAGACATTCACTATGAGGTTAAAGTGCAGACGGTCAGCTTTAATTTGAGGGTATGTTCATACATATCGGGTGAACGGTTAAGAAATGAATAAATTCAGTACATCAAGTTTGTGACACATTTGTTGGATGCATTTGCTGGGATTAGGGTTAGGGTACCCCCAAGACATGCTAACCTCTCACCATTACAATGGCAGTGGAGGTTAGCATTGTTTTTTTTTGGGGGGGGGGGGGGGGTATGATAATTATGTGTCTAACTTTCTCCCTCATCATTATCCACGATTAATTCAGGATTATCTGTAATCGTGGTAGCATCCACATTAATGCAGAAGTGTTTAGAAACATATTCTATTCTTATTTACAATAAAAGTAACACAATAGATTATTTACCAGGAATTTTGATTGGGCACGGCATAATCTGAAACACAACCAAAACAAACAGCAAATGCATCCTGAAAATGTGTAGTCACAAGCTTGATGTAGTCATTGTGTGCTATGAATATGGGACCAAATACTTAAAATTGTACTACTTTAATTCACATAAGAGAATTTGTCCCAATACCCTTGGTCCCCTAAAATGGGCGGACTATGTACAAAAGGTCTGTCAACTCTAAACGGTTCACCCGATATGGATGAAAATACCCTCAAATTAAAGATGACAGTCTGTACTCCAAAGTGCTGGAGTACAGAGCCAAAACAACAACATGTGTGTCACTGTCCCAATACTTTTGGAGCTCACTGATGTAATGAAATATTTTAACATACCTTTTCCTTCAACTTGTGAGACCTTGATAGGAGAGAGAGCATAGCATTGTTTAATTATCTGTTAATACTGCATATTTCTTCTTCTCCAAATGTACTCCGAAAACCTCTATCTTCATTTGAGTCTCAGAAACCATAGCCTACCTTTTCCATTATGTTTTTGTATTTCTCCACAAGCTTCTCACAGTCCAGCACTGACTGGCTGTCTTTCTCACACTCCCCAAGTCTCCTCAGGACGATCATGTCATCCAGGTACTTGTGTTCAAAGTCCTCGTCATACTGAGCCCAAACAAAGCAGGAATTAATGTTAACTATATATTTAATATCAGCACTGATTAAGGAGGATCACATGTGTCTTTCAAGTTCACATCAGGACAAGCGCATGAAGCATGTTAGGACTAAGCAGTTGTTTTGTATGTGCTGTTGCTAAATGTTTCTGTTGAATGTTTATTCTGATCATGGAAAATGTTCTCATGAACCTGTTTTAATTGTTTTATAACGGAGGTTGTTTCCTGTGCTTGAAGAATAGTAGGCCTAGGTTGAAACTGAAATACTTTAGATGTTGAAAAGACGCCCTTACTCTGTAAACCACATTGCTCTTTGAAAATACACTATACTATGTCACGTATAGCCGATGGCAGTCAAATTCAAACAATATCTCGCTCTCTAGTAGCGTTCAGGATAGATTTCAGCTATAAAATAATGAAACGGGTCACACTCTATTTGGATAGTCCGGATAGTTCATCTGGAGATGCTCTACAGGTGGTCATACTTTCAACAAACTATCTGTTGATGAGCAACTGCTGGCTAAGGTTAGGTTTAGAATAAAGGTTAGGATAAGGACTAGTGTTCATAGACAGTTAGTTGAAATGCTACTGAGAGTCTGTTGAGCATTCACAGATGGACTTATCCAATTAAAGTGTTACCAGAAATAGACTTGTATCCATGATCTATGATAGTTTTGAACGTGGCACTAAGAAACTAATAACTGTATAACCGTATCTAGAAAGGTGAGTTCTTACCTTGTTTTCCTTGTGGTACAGGTAGGTGAATCCCCCCAGTAGTAGCAGCATTTGGAGCACTATCATACCAATGAGGAACCCGAGGAGAGGTTTGTTGTGGCCCGCTCCTGGTGCTGACTTGACAGAGCCTAGCCGGGGGGGGATCGGTGGTGGAGGCAGGTTGGTCTGGTACATGTTGATCATGGTGGAGCAGAGAGATTTACTCTGGGGAGGTCTGGCTGCCTACACACACCATTCACTTCTGAATAGCTACTGTCAGTCGACTGTCACTAGCAACTGTGTTACTCTGAGGCTACTTCCCGGAAGCTCTCAACGTTTAGGTGTGTGCCTCTGAGTGCGTGTCTATGTGTGTGTGTATGTGTGTGTACATTGTGTCTGAGATTGATTTGAATGCATCAACCTCTCTAAACAATCCCAGTTTTACCTGTTGGCTTCTCCAGTCCACGTTTACCCAGGGACTGATTCCAAAAAGTTCCTTTCTTGAAGTGATTGGTGTGTGATATGATAGAGCATAGTAGAAATGCTCATGGAAATCACCTAAAGAATAGTTTGAATGTTGCACAATTAATGCATTTGCTGACCAAGGCTTTGTGGCTGAAATTTGTCCATCTGACAGAAAAAGATTCAACCAGAGTTACAGCACCTAGAGGTGCATCTATATATTTCTGTTTAGAGTTGGGCATGTTAGATTTTTCAATTGAATCAAACGTTTTCATAGGTTTACAGTTGAAAGGACGTCGCCAAATATATATATTTTTACAGTTTCAGATCCCATCAAGGCCCTGATTGGTGAACCACTGATTCATTCACAGATCTTTGCCTGTTGTCAAGGTTAGAGACATCCACACAAACAGTGCTTTTAATATACACTGCTCAAAAAAATAAAGGGAACACTAAAATAACACATCCTAGATCTGAATTAATGAAATATTCTTATTAAATCGTTTTTCTTTACATAGTTGAATGTGCTGACAACAAAATCACACAAAAATTATCAATGGAAATCAAATTTATCAACCCATGGAGGTCTGGATTTTGAGTCACACTCATAATGAAAGTGGAAAACCACACTACAGGCTGATCCAACTTTGATGGAATGTCCTTAAAACAAGTCAAAATGAGGCTCAGTAGTGTGTGTGGCCTCCACGTGCCTGTATGACCTCCCTACAACGCCTGCTCCTGATGAGGTGGCGGATGGTCTCCTGAGGGATCTCCTCCCAGACCTGGACTAAAGCATCTGCCAACTCCTGGACAGTCTGTGGTGCAACGTGGCGTTGGTGGATGGAGTGAGACATGATGTCCCAGATGTGCTCAATTGGATTCAGGTCTGGGGAACGGGCGGGCCAGTCCATAGCATCAATGCCTTCCTCTTGCAGGAACTGCTGACACACTCCAGCCACATGAGGTCTAGCATTGTCTTGCGTTGGGAGGAACCCAGGGTCAACCGCACCAGCATATGGTCTCACAAGGGGTCTGAGGATCTCATCTCGGTACCTAATGGCAGTCAGGCTACCTCTGGCGAGCACATGGAGGGCTGTGCGGCCCCCCAAAGAAATGCCACCCCACACCATGACTGACCCATCACCAAACCGGTCATGCTGGAGGATGTTGCAGGCAGAAGAATGTTCTCCACGGCGTCTCCAGACTGTCACGTCTGTCACATGTGCTCAGTGTGAACCTGCTTTCATCTGTGAAGAGCACAGGGCGCCAGTGGCGAATTTGCCAAACGTCCTGCACAGTGTTGGGCTGTAAGCACCTGTGGACGTCGGGCCCTCATACCACCCTCATGGAGTCTGTTTCTGACCGTTTGAGCAGACACATGCACATTTGTGGCCTGCTGGAGGTCATTTTGCAGGGCTCTGGCAGTGCTCCTCCTGGTCCTCCTTGCACAAAGGCGGAGGTAGCGGTCCTGCTGCTGGGTTGTTGCCCTCCTATGGCCTCCTCCACGTCTCCTGATGTACTGGCCTGTCTCCTGGTAGCGCCTCCATGCTCTAGACACTACGCTGACAGACACAGCAAACCTTCTTGCCACAGCTCGCATTGATGTGCCATCCTGGATGAGCTGCACTACCTGAGCCACTTGTGTGGGTTGTAGACTCCGTCTCATGCTACCACTAGAGTGAAAGCACCGCCAGCATTCAAAAGTGACCAAAACATCAGCCAGGAAGCATAGGAACTGAGAAGTGGTCTGTGGTTATCACCTGCAGAACCACTCCTTTATTGGGGGGGTCTTGCTAATTGCCTATAATTTCCACCTGCTGTCTATTCCATTTGCACAACAGCATGTGAAATTTATTGTCAATCAGTGTGATTGACTTGGAGTTACATTGTGTTGTTTAAGTGTTCCCTTTATTTTTTTGAGCAGTGTACAATGTATTTCAACTTACATATTTGACACATGATTACATTGTTAATTTATACAGTTATTATTCCACATGTCCTCACCTAAGACTCTCTCAGATCAACTTCTTGGTTGATCTGATCTTCCTGCTATGCCACCACGTTTGCTTTAAACGTCATTGGTCAGGCATGTACTTGCAACGTTCCCATGACACGTGTCTAGAACATTAATATGGTATATTCTGAAAACATGGTAACCATGTTCTGTTTGACAATTTGTTCAGAGCACTTTGAATAGGAAGTAGTACGAACGCTTCTTTTTAACGAGACTGTCCTTGAAAGGGAATGTCCTCTTAAGTCTAATGCCAAAACATGCTAAATAAGTTCAGGAGGTTTTTTGCTAACATACATAGAATGTTCCCACAACTAAAGGAAAAAATGGACACAAACATCAGGAGAACATTACTAAAACGTTCTCTCCCCCTAGAATTGTTAGCTGGGTTGTTTATCACACACTACACCCTGCAAAGAAAGTGGAAGTGAAAACTGGTGGCTAACCTTTCTGACCGTCTCACACAGGATATGATTCACAAATGTGTCATTTACTTTCTATACTTCCACTGAATGAGTTGAACCAAAAGAATAGAGCAAAGCAATGGATATACATCAAATTGAAATGCTTACTTACAAGCCCCTGACCAACAATGCAGTTTAAAAAATATGAATAAGAAATAAAAGTAACAAGTAGTTAAAGAGCAGCAGAATAATAACAATAGCGAGACAATATACAGGGGGTACCGGTACAGAGTCAATGTGCGGGGGCACTGGTTAGTCAAGGTAATATGTACAGTGCCTTGCGAAAGTATTCGGCCCCCTTGAACTTTGCGACCTTTTGCCACATTTCAGGCTTCAAACATAAAGATATAAAACTGTATTTTTTTGTGAAGAATCAACAACAAGTGGGACACAATCATGAAGTGGAACGACATTTATTGGATATTTCAAACTTTTTTAACAAATCAAAAACTGAAAAATTGGGCGTGCAAAATTATTCAGCCCCCTTAAGTTAATACTTTGTAGCGCCACCTTTTGCTGCGATTACAGCTGTAAGTTGCTTGGGGTATGTCTCTATCAGTTTTGCACATCGAGAGACTGACATTTTTTCCCATTCCTCCTTGCAAAACAGCTCGAGCTCAGTGAGGTTGGATGGAGAGCATTTGTGAACAGCAGTTTTCAGTTCTTTCCACAGATTCTCGATTGGATTCAGGTCTGGACTTTGACTTGGCCATTCTAACACCTGGATATGTTTATTATTGAACCATTCCATTGTAGATTTTGCTTTATGTTTTGGATCATTGTCTTGTTGGAAGACAAATCTCCGTCCCAGTCTCAGGTCTTTTGCAGACTCCATCAGGTTTTCTTCCAGAATGGTCCTGTATTTGGCTCCATCCATCTTCCCATCAATTTTAACCATCTTCCCTGTCCCTGCTTAAGAAAAGCAGGCCCAAACCATGATGCTGCCACCACCATGTTTGACAGTGGGGATGGTGTGTTCGGGGTGATGAGCTGTGTTGCTTTTACGCCAAACATAATGTTTTGCATTGTTGCCAAAAAGTTCAATTTTGGTTTCATCTGACCAGAGCACCTTCTTCCACATGTTTGGTGTGTCTCCCAGGTGGCTTGTGGCAAACTTTAAACAACACTTTTTATGGATATCTTTATGAAATGGCTTTCTTCTTGCCACTCTTCCATAAAGGCCAGATTTGTGCAATATATGACTGATTGTTGTCCTATGGACAGAGTCTCCCACCTCAGCTGTAGATCTCTGCAGTTCATCCAGAGTGATCATGGGCCTCTTGGCTGCATCTCTGATCAGTCTTCTCCTTGTATGAGCTGAAAGTTTAGAGGGACGGCCAGGTCTTGGTAGATTTGCAGTGGTCTGATACTCCTTCCATTTCAATATTATCGCTTGCACAGTGCTCCTTGGGATGTTTAAAGCTTGAGAAATCTTTTTGTATCCAAATCCGGCTTTAAACTTCTTCACAACAGTATCTCGGACCTGCCTGGTGTGTTCCTTGTTCTTCATGATGCTCTCTGAGCTTTTAACGGACCTCTGAGACTATCACAGTGCAGGTGCATTTATACGGAGATTTGATTACACACAGGTGGATTGTATTTATCATCATTAGTCATTTAGGTCAACATTGGATCATTCAGAGATCCTCACTGAACTTCTGGAGAGAGTTTGCTGCACTGAAAGTAAAGGGGCTGAATGATTTTGCACGCCCAATTTTTCAGTTTTTGATTTGTTAAAAAAGTTTGAAATATCCAATAAATGTCGTTCCACATCATGATTGTGTCCCACTTGTTGATTCTTCACAAAAAAATACAGTTTTATATCTTTAAGTTTGAAGCCTGAAATGTGGCAAAAGGTCGCAAAGTTCAAGGGGGCCGAATACTTTCGCAAGGCACTGTACATGTAGGTAGAGTTGTTAAAGTGACTATGCATAGATAGAGTAGCAGCAGTGTAAAAGAGGGGGGGGGGGGCAATGCAAATTGTCTGTGTAGTTATTTGATTAGATGTTCAGGAGTCTTATGGCTTGGGGGTAGAAGCTGTTTAGAAGCCTCAAGGACCTAGACTTGGTGCTCCGGTACCACTTTGCGGTCGCAGAGAGAACAGTCTATGACTAGGGTGGCTGGAGCCTGACAGTTTTTTAGGGCCTTCCTCTGATACCGCCTGGTTTTGAGGTCCTGGATGGCAGGAAGCCTGGTCCCAGTGATGTACTGGGCCGTACGCACTACCCTCTGTAGTGCCTTGCGGTCGGAGGACGAGCAGTTGTCATACCAGGTAGTGATGCAACCAGTGCTCTTGATGGTGCAGTTGTAGAACCTTTTAAGGATCTGAGGACCCATGCCAAATATTTTCAGTCTTCACGACTGTCTTGGTGTGCTTGAACCATGTTAGTTTTGTTGGTGATGTGGACACCAAGGAACTTGAAGCTCTCAACCTGCTCCACTACAGCCCCGTCGATGAGAATGGGTGCGTGCTCGGTCCTCCTTTTCCTGTAGTACACAATCATCTCCTTTGTCTTGATTACGTTGAAGGAGAGGTTGTTGTCCTGGCACCACACGGCCAGGTCTCTGACCTCCTCCCTAAAGGCTGTTATGTCTTTGTCGGTGATCAGGCCTACCACTTGTGTCACCGGAAAACTTAATAATGGTGTTGGAGTCGTGCCTGGCCGTGAGGTCATGAGTGAACTGGGAGTACAGGTGGGGACTGAGCACGCACCACTGAGGGGCCCCTGTGTTGAGGATCAGCATGGTGGATGTGTTGTTACCTACCATTACCACCTGGGGCGGCCCGTTACGAAGTCCCAGATGCAGAGGGAGGTGGTAAGTCCCAGGGTCCTTAGCTTAGTGATGAGCTTTGAGGGCACTATGGTGTTGAACGCTGAGTTGTAATCAATTAATAACATTCTCACACAGGTGTTCCTTTTGTCCAGGTGGGAAAGGGTAGTGTGGAGTGCAATAGAGATTGCCTCATCTGTGGATCTGTTAGGGCGGTATGCGAATCGGAGTGGGTCTAGGGTTTCTGGGATAATGGTTTTGATGTGAGCCATTTAAAGCACTTCATGGCTACAGACGTGAGTTCTACGAGTCGGTAGTCATTTAGGCAGGTTAGTGTTCTTGGGAACAGGGACTATGGTGGTCTGCTTAAAACATGTTAGTATTACAGACCTCAGACAGGGAGAGGTTGAAAATGTCAGTGAAGGCATTTGCCAGTTGGTCAGCGCATGCTCGCAGTACACGTCCTAGTAATCCGTCTGGCCCTGCGGCCTTGTGAATGTTGACCTGTTTAAAAGGTCTTACTCACATCGGCTACGGAGAGCGTGATCACACAGTCATCCGGAACAGCTGGTGCTCTTATGCATGTTTCAGTGTTTTGTCTCAAAGCGAAGAAGTGGTTTAGCTCATCTGGTAGGCTTGTGTCACTAGGCAGCTCTCGGCTGTGCGTCCCTTTGTAGTCTGTAATGGTTTGCAAGCCCTGCCACATCCGACGTGTGTCGGTGCCGGTGTAGTATGATTTGATCTTAGTCCTGTATTGACACTTTGCCTCTTTGATGGTTCATCTGAGGTCATAGCGGGATTTCTTATAGGCTTCCGGATTAGAGTCCCGTTCCTTGAAAGCGGCAGTTCGAGCTTTTAGCTCAGTGCGGATGTTGCCTGTAATCCATGGCTTCTGGTTGGGGGATGTACGTATGGTCACTGTGGGGACGACGTCATCGATGCACTTAGTAATGAAGCCAATGACTGATGTGGTGTACTCCTCAATGCCATCAGAAGAATCCGATGTACGCGTCTCTGTGTGTGGAGTATAGGTGGTACAGAGTTTTTTTCCTCTGGTTGCACATTTAACATGCCGATAGAAATTCGGTCAAACTGATTAAAGTTTCCCTGTATTATAGTCCACTAGGAGCGCCACCTCTCAATGAGTTTTCCTGTTTTCTTATGGCGGAATACAGGTCATTGAGTGTAGTCTTAGTGCCAGCATCGATCTGTGGTGGTATGTAGACAGCTACGAAAAATACAGATACACTCTCTAGGTAGATAGTGTGGTCTACAGCTTATCATGAGATACTCTACCTCAGGCGAGCAAAACCTCAAGACTTCCTTAGATATTGTGCATCAGCTGTTGTTTACAAATAGGCATAGTCCGCCCCCCTTGTCTTACCAGACGCCACTGTTCTATCCTGCCGATACAGCGTATACACCGTATGTTGATAATGTCGTCATTCTGCCACTACTCTGAAACATAAGATATTACAGTTTTTAAATGTCCCGTTGGTAGTTTGATCTTCCTCGTAGGCCGTCGATTTTAATTTTCCAATGATTGCACGTTAGCTAGTAGAACTGAAGGCACGGGGGGGGTTATTCAATCACCAATGAATTCTCAGAATGCAGCCTGACCTCCGTCCTCTTTTTCTCCGCCGTCTCTTCACGTAAATGACGGGGATTTGGACCTGTTCCCGGGAAAGCAGTCCTTCACATCAGGCTCGTTAAAGTATATTAAAAAAAAGCTTCTGCCAGTTCGTGGTGAGTAATCACTGTTCTGATGTCCAAAAGTTATTTTCAGTCATTAGAGACGGTAGCAGCAACATTATGTACAAAATAAGTAAACGCAAAAATACAGACAAAAAAGCACAAATGGTTAGGAGCACGTAAAACGTCAGCCATCTTCTCCGGCATCGAATAAAATACACATTTTAGCTGCGTCATCAAATTAGTTTTAAAACCTCTAAGTCCACTGTTTAGGGGACCTGCATGGCTCTGGTACTGTACGTCATTTGTTAATAAATAGATCTGTGGACACCGAAGATCGAAACGGCTTGCATTGAGCGGTATCCCTGATTCTCACAGTCAGGAGTATGTCTCTGAAATCTGACACCACTTGTAGCTGGGATGTCTCACCGACCATTTTGTTTGGTCTTCGGACTGTCCATCAACTCCTGTCTGAGCCCTACGTCACATCTGCTAACAATGCATATGCTTGGACTCCTTACATCGTAACGCAACAGGAAAGTGGTTTCGTCGCTGTAGCACATTGCGTTCAATTTATAGCCAGTAATCTAAAATAATTCATCGATTTTAAAACAGAAACAAAGTTCACTTTGTCATAGATGGACAAGATTAATATTAGATGAAAGGCAGGTTCCTAACAAGTTCAGGAAGCCAAGCTAGACTTCTGTGAGATGTCCACAGTGATGGAGGCTGATGTTAAGATCAAGAAAGATCTTTAGAAAATATGCACATTTTCTCTAAGACTAAATACAGTGCATTCGGAAAGTATTCAGACCATTGACAATTTCCACATTTTAACATGTTACAGCCTTATTTCTAAAATGTATTAAAATGTTTTTTTCCCCCTCATCAATCTACACACAGTACCCCGTAATGACAAAGCAAAAACTGTGTTTTATACATTTTTGCAAATGTGTAAATTTTTTTTTAAAGGAAATATCACATTTACATAAGTATTCAGACCCTTTACTCAGTACTTTGTTTTAGCACCTTTGGCAGCGATTACAGCCTTGAGTCTTCTTGGGCATGACGCTACAAACTTGACACACCTGTATTTGGGGAGTTTCTTCCATTCTCTGTAGATCCTCTCAAGCTATATCAGGTTGGATGGGGAGTGTCACTGCACAGCTATTTTCAGGTCTCTTTAGAGATGGTCAAACAGGTTCAAGTCTGGGCTCTGGCTGGGCTTCTCAAGGACATTCAGAGACTTGTCCTGAAGCCACTGCATTGTCTTGGCTGTGTTCTTAGGGTCGTTGTCCTGTTGGAAGGTACCTTTTCCCGCAGTCTGAGGTCCTGAGCGTTCTGGAGCAGGTTTTCATCAAGGATCTCTCTGTACTTTGCTCTGTTCATCTTAACCTCGATCCTAACTAGTCTCCCAGTCCCTGCCACTGAAAAACATCCCCACAGCATGATGCTGCTACCACCATGTGTCACCGTAAGGATGGTGCCTGGTTTCCTCCAGACGTGATGCTTGGCATTCAGGCCAAATTCTTCAATCTTGGTTTCATCAGACCAGATAATCTTGTTTCTCATGGTCTGAGATTCTTTAGTTGCCTTTTTGCAAACTCCAAGTGGGCTGTCATTTGCCTTTTACTGGGGAGTGGCTTCCGTCTGGCCACTCTACCGTAAAGGCCCGATTGGTGAAGTGCTGCAGAGATGGTATAATCTTCCAGAAGGACAACCATCTTTGCAGAGGAACTCTGGAGCTCTGTCAGAGTGACCACATCCCTGACCAAGACCCTTCTCCCCCGATTGCTCAGTTTTGCCGGACGGCCAGCTCTAAAGAAGAGTCTTGGTGGTTCCAAACATCTTCCATTTAAGAACGATGGAGGCCACTATTCTTGGGGACCTTCAAAGTTGCTAACATTTTTTGGTACCCTTCCCCAGATCTGTGCCTCGATACAATCCTGTCTCGGAGCTCTATGGACAATTCCTTCAACCTCATGGTTTGGTTTTTGCTCTGACATGCACTGTCAACTGTGGGACCGTATATAGACAGATGTATGTGCCTTTCCAAATCATGTCCAATCAATAAAATGTACCACAGGTGGACTCCAATTAAGTTGTAGAAACATCAAGGATGATCAATGGAATCAGGATGCACCTGAGCTCAATTGAATCTCATAGCAAATAGTCTGAATACTTATTTAAATAATTTTGACCAAAAAGATGAGATGAACCGTATGCAGCATTACTAGTTATTGTTTATGGTCCACTCATAATTACTGTTGGGGATTACCTAGATACCATTTTAGATTATATTTAGTTACATTTAAGAGGTTAGTAACCCACTGGGCACACCACATGATAGTACTTGGCTGTGACCATAGGCGGGTGGTGGCATCTTCATTGGGGAGGATGTGCTCATAGTAATGGCATAAATGTAATGGTATTGAACACAAACACGTGGTTTTCATACGTTTGATACCATTCCAGTCAATGCATTATGAGCCTTCCTCCCATCAGCAGCCTCCTGTGGTTGAGACGTTTATCAATGAGATTACATCCTATATTCACCCACTCCAAAAGACAGCCAATAGTTAATTGAATTTCCAGTGTGTTATCACTATGCTTTCACCCACCTCAAATTTGATTGGTCACACAGATGTTATTGCGGGTGTAGCGAAACGCTTGTGTTTCCAGCTGCGACAGTGCAGTAATATCTAACAATTTCACAACATTTACCCAATACACACAAATCTAAGTAAAGAAATGTAATTAAAAATATAAATGCAGTGCCATGCGAAAGTATTCGGCCCCCTTGAACTTTGCGACCTTTTGCCACATTTCAGGCTTCAAACATAAAGATATAAAACTGTATTTTTTGTGAAGAATCAACAACAAGTGTGACACAATCATGAAGTGGAACGACATTTATTGGATATTTCAAACTTTTTTAACAAATCAAAAACTGAAAAATTGGGCGTGCAAAATTATTCAGCCCCTTTACTTTCAGTGCAGCAAACTCTCTCCAGAAGTTCAGTGAGGATCTCTGAATGATCCAATGTTGACCTAAATGACTAATGATGATAAATACAATCCACCTGTGTGTAATCAAGTCTCCGTATAAATGCACCTGCACTGTGATAGTCTCAGAGGTCCGTTAAAAGTGCAGAGAGCATCATGAAGAACAAGGAACACACCAGGCAGGTCAGAGATACTGTTGTGAAGAAGTTTAAAGCCGGATTTGGATACAAAAATATTTCCCAAGCTTTAAACATCCCAAGGAGCACTGTGCAAGCGATAATATTGAAATGGAAGGAGTATCAGACCACTGCAAATCTACCAAGACCTGGCCGTCCCTCTAAACTTTCAGCTCATACAAGGAGAAGACTGATCAGAGATGCAGCCAAGAGGCCCATGATCACTCTGGATGAACTGCAGAGATCTACAGCTGAGGTGGGAGACTCTGTCCATAGGACAACAATCATTCGTATATTGCACAAATCTGGCCTTTATGGAAGAGTGGCAAGAAGAAAGCCATTTCTTAAAGATATCCATAAAAAGTGTTGTTTAAAGTTTGCCACAAGCCACCTGGGAGACACACCAAACATGTGGAAGAAGGTGCTCTGGTCAGATGAAACCAAAATTGAACTTTTTGGCAACAATGCAAAACATTATGTTTGGCGTAAAAGCAACATAGCTCATCACCCTCAACACACCATCCCCACTGTCAAACATGGTGGTGGCAGCATCATGGTTTGGGCCTGCTTTCTTCAGCAGGGACAGGGAAGATGGTTAAAATTGATGGGAAGATGGATGGAGCCAAATACAGGACCATTCTGGAAGAAAACCTGATGGAGTCTGCAAAAGACCTGAGACTGGGACGGAGATTTGTCTTCCAACAAGACAATGATCCAAAACATAAAGCAAAATCTACAATGGAATGGTTCAAAAATAAACATATCCAGGTGTTAGAATGGCCAAGTCAAAGTCCAGACCTGAATCCAATCGAGAATCTGTGGAAAGAACTGAAAACTGCTGTTCACAAATGCTCTCCATCCAACCTCACTGAGCTCGAGCTGTTTTGCAAGGAGGAATGGGAAAAAATTTCAGTCTCTCGATGTGCAAAACTGATAGAGACATACCCCAAGCGACTTACAGCTGTAAACGCAGCAAAAGGTGGCGCTACAAAGTATTAACTTAAGGGGGCTGAATAATTTTGCATGCCCAATTTTTCAGTTTTTGATTTGTTAAAAAAGTTTGAAATATCCAATAAATGTCGTTGCACTTCATGATTGTGTCCCACTTGTTGTTGATTCTTCACAAAAAAATACAGTTTTATATCTTTATGTTTGAAGCCTGAAATGTGGCAAAAGGTCGCAAAGTTCAAGGGGGCCGAATACTTTCGCAAGGCACTGTATATGGACAAGCAATGTCAGAGGAGTATAGACCAAGATACAGTAGAATACGGTATATAGAGTTGAGATGAGTAATGCAAGATATGTTAACATTAAAACCAGACTAATTCAGTGCCACAGATTGAATTAACCCAGCAGAAGATACGTCGCCTTTAAATATTGATATTTGGTTGCGTTGACAACCAAACACAATTGAATATAACTAAATATCATTCCATTTGAAATCAACCAGAGCTTGAAGCCCAAGGCCTATTCTATTGTCTATTCTTAGTTGAATTGAAACAATAGCTGTTGATGACTTTACAAATGCTTCATAGTATTTAGTTTCTCTCAATCGTTCTCATGATAGCACATTGGTAAGTCAGTGACAAATAACATAGCTAAGCAGGGTTTGGTTAAAACCTTGGCTGGGAGTCTAAAGGGTTGCTATAGATATATTTTCCAGTAGGAGGTGCCGCAAAGCCTAATGTTTTTCTTCTGATCGTGGATCTAGATCTGATGTTTGTTTTTTTGTAAAGTACAAATTCAATATACACTACATGTACAAAAGTATGTGAACACCCCTTCAAAGTGGATTCGGCTACTTCAGCCACAACCGTTAATGACCAGTGTATAAAATTGAGCACAGTCATGCAAATCGCCATAGACAAACATTGGCAATAGAATGGCCTTACTGAAGAGTTCAGTGTATTTCAACATGGCACCGTCATAGGATGCCACCTTTACAACAAGTCAGTTCGTAAAATGTATGCCCTTCTAGAGCTGTCCAGGTCAACTGTAAGTGCTGTTATTGTGAAGTGGAAACTGCGAGGAGAAATAACGACACAGTGCTGGCCCGTGAGTGCTGAAGTACGTTTAAAAAAAAAAAATTTATTTAAAAAAAATAATGTTTTTAATTTTTTTTAAATCGCCAGTCCTTGGTTGCAACACTCACTACCGAGTTCTAAACGTCACAATAACTAGAGCTTCATGAAATGGGCTTCTATGACCAAGCCTAAGATCACAATGCGCTATGCCAAGTGTCTGCTGGAGTGGTGTAAAGCTTGCCGCCATTGGACTCTGAGCAGTGGAAATGCGTTCTCTGGATTTATGAATCCTGCTTCACCATCTGGTAGTCCAGACGAATCTGGGTTTGGTGGATGCCAGGAGAATGCTAGCTGCCCCAATGCATAGTGCCAACTGTAAGGAGGAATAATGGTCTGGGGCTGTTTTTCATGGTTTGGGCAAAAACAATAAATAACAATTTAGTTATCTTGCCCCATCACTGCAACTCCCCTACGGACCGTGAGAGGTCAAGCCTCTTAAACATGACCCTGCCAAGCCGCACTGCTTCTTGACACACCAATGTGCCGCACCAATGTGTCAGAGGAAATACAGTTCAACTGGTGACCTAGGTCAGCTTGCAGGCACCCGTCCCGCCACAAGGAGCAGCTACAGCTCAAATGGACAAGGAAATCCCAGCTGCCCTAACCCGGATGACGCTGGGCCAATTGTGAGCCACCTCATGGGTTTCCTGGTCACGGCCGGCTGTGACAGAGCCTGGGAATGAACCCTGGTCTATAGTGACGTCTCAAGCACTGCGATGCAGAGCCTTTGACCCCTGTGCCACTCGGGAGGTCCAGTGAAGGGAAATCTTAACCCTACAGCATACAATGACATTCTAGACTATTCTGTGCATCCTACTTTGGGGAAAGCCTTTTCCGGTCTCAGCATGACAATGCCCCCATGCACAAAGCGAGGTCCATACAGAAATGGTTTGTCGAGATCAATGTGGAAGAACTTGACTGGCCTGCACAGAGCCTTGACCTCAACCCCATGGGGAACAGGCCTAATAGCCCAACTCCATATTAATACCCATGATTTTGAAATGAGATGTTTGTCGAGCAGGTGTCCACGTACTTTTGGTCATATAAGGTATTTTAAACAAGGTTTGTCTGTTGAAATTCAGTTACCATGACACAATCCTGTGGTTGAAATTGCTCCCTCAAAATTATTTTTTTCTAATCCAATGTATTTCTCACGTAACAATACATTGACAAACTACGTTGACAAACTACATTGAAACAATGTTGATTCAACCAGCTTGTACCCAGTGGGAAGACATTTTTGGAAATCCGCCCCTCTTTCAAGTATAGGTGCCCAAAAACCCACACTGGTTACAGAAAGAATTAGTCATTGTCAACCACACCAACGCTTGAGAGGCCAATGTTATCCCACAAATCAACAGCGGGGATGGTTGGTTTTCATCCGAATTCTGTAAATTGCTGTAAGAGCCACCCCCAGCCTCCTCTCATAGTGAAGCATTTGAGTTGGACCACAGGACGAGCAAGAATGGAAAGACTGCTAGCTTGAAGGCATGTTAATATATGTATGGTTTTACTGAAAGTGGAACAGTGTTCCACATTCACATGCAAAATTTCACAGGTGGGTTGTGGGCAAAAAGTCATCCCCTGTGGCTTGCCTCAAAACAGACCCCAGAGTTGATGTAACCTTTTAGCTTGAAGGTGCACAATGCAGAAATCACTCTGCCATTTCCTGGTTGCTAAAATGTTAACAATTTCCCTAATTTCAGGTTGTGACAAAACAAGCAAATAGTGTAGAGTATCATTGCACCATCTAAACTGCTGTTTAATATATTTTCCATAACAAAGAGTATTTTCAGCTGGTGTACAAACCCGAAAATAAAAGATGCAAAAACAAAACTTGAGAACAGGAAGCATAGAAATAGCACACAGAACAGATCTCCCGCTTCTTAGACTTGTTTTCAATGAGTGACAGATCTATAACTCACATTTCTAGGCGCATTTGGTCAGGTCGCCCCAAAAAAGTTTGTTATTGCCGCTTTAACCTGTAGTGACACCCCATCCCGTGAACGGGACCGTAGACAAGCATTTGTGTAAGTTTATCATAGCCTAGCATAGCATTATGCCTTGCTAGCAGCAGGCAACATTGTCACGGAAATCAGAAAAGCAATCAAATTAAATAGTTTACCTTTGATGAACTTCAGATGTTTTCACTCACGAGACTCCCAGGTAGACAGCCAAAGTTCATTTTTTCCCAAAATATTATTTTTGTAGGTGAAATAGCTCCGTTTGTTCTTCACGTTTGGCTGAGAAATCGCCCGGAAATTGCGGTCACCACAACACCGAAAAATATTCAAAATTAGCTCCATAATATCGACAGAAACATGGCAAACGTTGTTTAGAATCTATCCTCAAGGTGTTTTTCTAATATCTATTCGATAATATATCCGTCGGGACAATTCGTTTTTCACTAGGACCGATTGGAGTAATGGCTACCTCTGTATTTTGCGAGAATCTCTCTCGGAGCCACCATGTGACCACTTACGCAATGTGGCCGCCTACGGCTATTCTCAACAGAAATGCGTAAAACTACGTCACAATGCTGTAAACACCTTGGGGAATGCGTAGAAAGCGTAAGCTCGTTGATGGTACATTCACAGCTGAATAGGGAGTCATTGGAACGCAGCGCTTTCAAAACCTGGGGCACTTCCGGATTGGATTCTTCTCAGGCTTTCACCTGCAACATCAGTTCTGTTATACTCACAGACAATATCTTTACAGTTTTGGAAACGTTAGAGTGTTTTCTATCCAAAGCTGTCAATTATATGCACATTCTAGCATCTTTTCCTGACAAAATATCCCATTTAAAACGGGAATGTTTTTTTTTCTTCCAAAAATGAAAATACTGCCCCCTAACACCAAGAGGTTGGGACTGCAGTTGTGAAGCTTTCTAACAAAAAACATTTTAATGATACAAATACTCACTCGTATCGCCATTGTTTCACTTACACACTTCCCTTTTACTGTATGAATCTTGTATGCTCCGTCTATGCGGAACTAATATCATTCATCTGCTTTTAAAATTGAATGAGTATTTTAACACCAGCGTTTGAGCTCGTTTTTCGCCATTTGTGCTAATTCAAATGTAATTAAATTGGGGGGGGGGGGAAATCCTGGAGTTAAATCAGCCATTTGTTTAGCCTAGTTGCAAATCAGCCATTTGTTTAGCCCAGTTGCACTAAGTCCTAATTTCCTTCTCTAATAGCCACTTTGCTTGCACTCCAGGCAACCAAAGTTAAAAGCACTTTCTAACTAGTTCTCCCCGAATTTTTACCCCTGGGTGCAAAGGAGAAGTTTCTGTATGTGAGCGCATTTGAGTGGTAAGGCTACACTAACCGACTGTAAACGAAAGTCAAAGAAGGGCCTCTGCAACAGCCAAACATCAGACACTAATCTGTTTATCCAACAAGGCTCAGAGTAACAAGGCAGTGTTGCCATAGTTTAGAAGTTTCTTTGATGTTAAAAAACCTCATCACACACACCCACCAACTGAAATCCTGTGTGAACATGGTATAATCAGCCTCAAATATCACAGAAATTTGTAGCCACTGTATGAATCTCGGCAAAGTTGGTTCCCGCTTCAACATTACATCACTACTGTCTATGCATTAATGAGCCATTTGGGACAGGCACTAGAAAGCCAACCCAACTCCCTTAGCTCGTCACATTTGCAAGTCAAAACCAGTAACGTTCTCTTTTCCTGCCTTGTGACGGACACAGAACCTGAAGGGCTGGAGCTCCAGATACCACCTGGTCACACGAGAATTCCGGTCCTTCATGGTCTGGATCCAGGTCAGTGCTCTGTGGTCCGTGTGCAGGTCAAATTCCCTCCCAAGAAGGTAGTAACGGAGGCTATCTAGGGCCCACTTTATAGCCAGGCACTCCTTTTCGATTGTAGAATACCTGGTTTCCCTGGGCAACAGCTTCCGACTCAGGTACAGCACAGGAAGCTCTTCTCTTGGCTCCCCTTGGGCCAGTACAGCTCCAATTCCTACAGCCGAAGCGTCCACCTGCACGAGAAATCTCTTCTTAAAATCAGGGGTCTGGAGAACAGGGAATGAGCACAGTCGTTTTTTCAGTGTCATGAAGGCTTCCTCACACTCCTCAGTCCACTTCACAGGGTTGCTGGCCCCCTTCGAAGTGAGGTTGGTCAGAGGGACAGCGATGGTCGAAAACTGTGGAATGAATCTCCGGTACCACCCTGCCAGACCTAGGAAGGACTTCACCTGTGTCTTGGTTCTGGGTTGAGGGCTATTCCTGATGGACTCCACTTTCTCCACCTGAGGCCGAACTTCACCCTTACCCAGCTGGTACCCCAGGTACTTTGTCTCCTGTTTCGCCCACTCACACTTCTGGAGGTTAAGTGTGAGGCCTGCTTCATGGATCTTCCCCAGGACGCTGCTAAGATGCTGTATGTGCTCCTCCCAGGAGTGGCTGTAGATCACCACGTCGTCCAAGTAAGCAGCACAGTAATCGTCACAGTCCTGGAGGACCTTGTCCATCAGCCTCTGGAAAGTCGCAGGGGCCCCATGAAGGCCAAACGGCATGACCTTGAACTGGAACAAGCCCATTGGCGTCCGGAATGCAGTGTAGGCCTTGGATTGTTCATCCAGGGGCACCTGCCAGTACCCTTTGCAGAGATCCAATGTGGTGATGTAATGAGCTCTACCTATTCTCTCCAGTAAGTCGTCAATGCGGGGCATGGGATAGGCATCAAACTGGGAGATGGCATTCACCTTACGGAAGTCCATGCAGACGCGCAAAGAGCCATCCTTCTTTGGGACAATGACAATAGGGCTGCTCCATTCACTTGAAGATGGCTCGACAACATCCATCTCTATCATGGTGTGGACCTCTTCCTTGAGGGCTACCACCAGCCTCTCAGGCACACGGTAAGGATGCTGGCGGACAGGGTTCTGGCCAGGTTTCAAACGAATGACGTGTTCCAGGACTTTGGTTCTTCCTGGTCTCTGACTGAAGAGGGCCGGATACTTGCCAAACAGCTGCTTCAGCTCATCTTGCTTGTCTTCTTCCAGGTGAGCCAGTATGACTTCTGCTCGTTCTTTCCATGCCTCTGTGACCCCATCCGACTCATCCTCTTCTACTCTGCGGACCAGAAAGGACTTTTCTTTGGAGAGTTCCTCTTTCTCCTCCCAGGCCTTGAGAAGGTTCACATGGTAGGTTTGCTTCTTCTTACCCTTGTCCGGGTGCAGCACCTCGTAGGTCACTGGGCCCATCTTCCTCCCGATTAGGTACGGTCCTTGCCATTGCGCAAGGAGCTTGCTGGTAACAAACACCCTAACAATTAGGGGACAAGAGAGGCTCCCACTATGCAGGTGATGAAAGGCGGTGATCAATGACTTGATGCCAGATCTTACAAGCCTGCATAAGTATTTTTCATATCAGCTAACCACATGTTGCAGGGCAGTCCTAGAGAGCCAAAATACTTATTGTTTTCATTCTCTCCTTCTACTCAGACCTGGGACACCAGGTGAGTGCAATTAACTACAAGGTAGAAAGAAAAAAACAGAAGTGCTTCAGCCCTCCTGGATCAGAATTGCACAGCCCTGTAAATCTGGTGCCCGAAGGCACAGTCGATGAAGCGACCACTGATTGACGCATGCAACGTGTGAGCAGAGGTACACACACACACACACACACTGTAGAGGAATCACAAGGTGGAACTCAAGGGAAGATTATGGTCAAGTCAGGATTTCTCAGTAAATGGAAAGATTCTAATTTAATCCTATTGAGTCAAGCAGTTTCCATAGCATTTCATCAGCAGACTCATTTGGAGTGGTAGTCTACTTCCGAAATGGCACCCTAGTCGCTTTATAGTGCACTACAAGACCCATGTTCAAAGGTAGTGCACTATAAAGACAATAGGGTGCCATTTCGGACGTAGACTACCACTAAATGTCTTGGGTTAACACTCTGCACTAGCAGTAAAAGAGGACTTAAGACAAACGAGGGGGAAAAAACCCCTGAAACTTTCATTTTCATAATGCACATTGCTGAACAGAGAAATGACACAGTTTGAAGTGTTCCATTATTAAATGCAGCCTTGGCAACAGTTTTCTTTTTTTCTTTTTTTTTTTTTACTACAAAAATGTTTTGGCATCAGTTTAGTTTCCTTGCATCTAAAATATGAACAATGACATACATTGCAACAATATAGCAACTAATACAGCAGCCTATTAACATGACTGGCAAGCTGTCTAGACAAAGTTCATCAATACACAACTGCCATAGCACTAAATTCTACATTATAGGCATAAGGGAAATACACATTTATATTTAGTACGATGATCAGTAACAGACCAGGGCTTCCCCTTCTCTCTGGTGGTATGCCCCTTGAGCTATAGTATTTGTTTAATTTGTTCAGAGCACTTTGAAAATGAAGTATCAAGAACACTTCTTTTTAACGAGACTGTCCTTGAAAGAGATAATGTTTTTATATTTTCTCAACTGCAGTATTGATCTGGCCCAATTTTTCAGTTTTTGATTTGTTAAAAAAGTTTGAAATATCCAATAAATGTCGTTCCACTTCATGATTGTGTCCCACTTGTTGTTGATTCTTCACAAAAAAATACAGTTTTATATCTTTATGTTTGAAGCCTGAAATGTGGCAAAAGGTCGCAAAGTTCAAGGGGGCCGAATACTTTCGCAAGGCACTGTAGTTGATTATCTGATTACTTATCTAATGAAAGACCCCAGTGATGACTCCCCTTAACCTAGCATACGCAGCAGGTACATGGCTTTTAATCTTCATCCCATTACGTTTCCATTCTCAAAATCTTCTCTTGCTGAGCCTGACTACCACACAATATTAACAATCTACCATTTCCAATTAACCAAGCTATTTTCACTTTACTGCATTAGTTAGTCAGATAGGGCCTCACTTACACCCTGTGGTCGCAAACACCACCACTTCCCACTCCAACACATCATTACCACTTCCCACTCCAACACATCATTAACACTTCCCACTCCAACACATCATTACCACTTCCCACTCCAACACATCATTACCACTTCCCACTCCAACACATCATTAACACTTCCCACTCCAACACATCATTACCACTTCCCACTCCAACACATCATTACTCTTGCTTCCTACGTTGGCCCTCTTTACTAGGCACTCCACTGCTCTCTTTTTCCCCCATGTCTTTCCACTATGGACCATCGACAGCATTCAGCCCTCAAACTTCTATGATCAGTGTATATCACATTATCCTCACACAGAATCAAAAGATCAAGGATACTGATTTGACTTGTGTCAGATTGCATAGGGAATCTCAGGTGCTCAGAACAGGAGTTAAGAAAAGCTTGGAACGCCTGGAGCTGTTTTGCATCACCCCTCCATAAAACAGAAATATCAATGCACCATTTCCAAATAATAACGTTATGCACATTTTTTTATTGGTGAGATGATTGATAATTGACTGTTTCTCCATGTAACCCACATACACATTAGCATAGTTAGGAGCGATAGGGGATCCCATAGCAGTACTAATAGTCTGGATAAAGAAGTTGTTTTGAAACATTAAATAGTGAGTACTATTTCAGTATTTCAGCCAATGTTATAATGCATGCACTGGAGGGTAGTTCATTTGGATCACGTTGCAAAAGAAGAAAAAAAAATGTTCCATGGCTTCAATACCGCCCTCATGTGGAATATTAGCAAAGATTTGTATAACTTAATTAACCAAGAGAACACAGCCTGTCGTTTCCAATGTGAACAAATGAGTCAGAGGGCAGAACATTCAAGGAAGTGGGCAGAGTGGGCAGAGCCAAGCATGAGATAGCAAGATCCTATTGGCGCGTTCTAGTCTGCATCTGCATATTTCCGTTAGGGAACGCAACCTATGTGCACGTGCAATAACTCAATTTGCCTTTGTTTAAGAGTGCAATGATTTTTGCAAAGGGTAAAGTCTAGAAAACTTAGTCCACTCTGTTCATAACATTCTAGTTTTGGGAACCGAAAACTATTGAGATCAAATGTTTCATTGAGGAGAGAATTTTCAGTATGTTGGCAAAAATCTCTCGTTCCATCATCTCCCACTGCCAGCCAGTGGGCTTCTTCTCACTACCATATTTTGATGTTGACAGTGTGTAACGAGTCAACATCAAAAGTAATTAACAAAGTATTCTCAGGGAAAGGATAATATCAGGACATATCAGGAAGTGATGTTGCAGGCTAGCTCAGTGCTGCCCCCTCTCTGAGTAACTCAAGTTGTAGGCACACTGGGCTACTGCAGGCTGTCATTAGCAACTAAACTATCCTTGTATCTTCTGTGTGTGATTTTAAAATAAAAATCGGTTCAAAGAAATACATCTGGTGTATTAAATGCAATAACTTCCTTGGTGGCTTCCATGAGAGGGGGCAGTCGTTCTCCTCTGTTCCCAGGTCATGGTGTTCTTGGTTTGGATTTGTGTTGCGGTTCCTGTCCATTAGTGTTTCGTATTTGTCATGTTTTGTGTGGACCACAGGAAGAATAGCTGCTGCTTCTTCAGTAGTGAATGGGAATCTGAAATAAAAATCCACCTGAGAGTGTGGTTCCCCCAGCCCAGTAGAGGGGGGAGGGGGGGCGCTCTCAGGGGGTGTAGTGCCACTCACTCCTCAGGCCACAAAGGGGGGAATTGCTGGGGTTCCTGTAGCCTAGTGTATGTGGAGAGCCGAGCAAGTGCTGTTTTGGGACCAGGGAGGGGTGTGAAAGGGGTGTCCCGGGGTAGTGTTCTCCTCTCTGCTGCTCTGCTGGGTGTTGAAGCCGTACACAGACTGGGGCTCCCCTCTGCACCTCACAAAGGCCACGAAACATCTGTAAAACTGACACACACACACACCACTTTGAGTGTCAATCTCTTTCACACACACTGAAGCAATAGCATTTGACAAAGCATCCATAAAAGAGAACACACTGAACTTCTAGTTTAGTATGTGTACTCTATTAACATGAGTTATTTTAAATCCAGTCTGTGTTGATACTTGACTCCTCTTCTTGGCTCAAGGGCAGCCAGAGACGGCAGATGGGATGCCTGGTAGCTTTAAATCCTGCCTGCCTGAGCGCTTTTAGCTGCCAAACTAACTATGTCAGCCGGTCCATTCTTAAGTGACATTGGTAGCATCTGGGAGGCAGGATTGCAGAGGGTGTTGAGAGGCAAAGTAATTCCTGGGAGTGTGTCCTCACAATGACAGGAGCCAGGGTGTCACTGTCAGTAGTCCTTGTGGGGACATTAGCAGTGTCACTCCACCCACCCTCTCTCTGCTCTTCACTGACAAGCACTTTAACCCCCATTGATCAACTGAGCTCTCACAAGAGACATGATTAGCTGGTCAAGCTAAAGTCATCATGTCTATGAACCTGAACTCAGGTTCAGTACAACACTGAACCTGAACTAGAGTATTTAGCAAAAACATCATGTCAGCATGGTAGGACAAATAATAATGATACCCACATAAAATGATGCCTCAATGATAGCCACAGTAATGACTCTGAAAGGCTGTATGTGCTTGTTTTTCTGGCCTCACATGCCAGGATGCAATAGAAGGCTGTCTAAGCTGCTATACAAGCGGCACCCCCACTGCTGAAAAGGCTACACGACAGGTGAACACCATTGTCCCTCTGGTCTGCCCTCTAGAGCCCCCTCTCACCTGGTTGTTGAACAGCACGTAGATGACAGGTTGATGACGGTGCTGCTCTTAGCCAAGACGGTGGGCACCACGCTGGCCACAGGGGTGACCAGGCCTGACCGGCCGAAGGTGGCCACTAGGGCCATGACGCCGTAGGGCATCCAGCACAACAGGTAGCACTACACCATGGACAGCACCATGATTCGGATGTGCTTCTCTCGCCTCTGGGCCGACAGCAGATTGATCTTAGCCACCTGGGAACAGGAGGGAGAGAAAAGTTGTATGGTTGCTATGGTGCTGGTCATGCATGTTAAGGGTTCAAAGACAGTGGATCTTATGTAATGTGTGAAGGAGCAAAATGATCAACTGTGTGTAAATTTCACTCCTCAGAACATAAGGTTCTTCTGCATCCTGTCTTGGGGTTAAAGTATCCCAGTCCTGGCATGAGACCTCCCCAGAGTTCATTTAACATTAAACAATGTCCACTGACGCCCCGCGTCAGCAACCTAGCCAATGAGCATGGCCGACTAGGGATACCAGCCAATCAGGAGAATAACAATGTCAGTTCCTGTAAAACGTTTCCTCCCTGTCTGTCACGACACCAGACACCTCTTAGATGCTCAATTAGAATGAGCCTTGTAGCCCATGTCATGACTGTCCTGATCAGATCAGGTTACAGGAGACCACAACCCTACAGATTATCTCTCAACCCCAACAGAGAAGGAGATTTCTAGGGGTCTGAAGATGTGGGGTTTTTATGACTCCTCACGCCCCTGGTAAATCTGAGGCGACAGACAAATTATTTTGTCCTGTTACTATGGAGAACCAGCCTCAGAACATTAAACATGAAATAAAGAGACTTTGGAACAATGGTTTCCGTCATCCACAATGGTGGTCATGACGATAGACGGAATATGAAAATGTATGTCATTTTTGTTTTGTTATTAAAGATTAATAGATGACGTTATTACAAAAACATTGTAACGTGAAAAGTTTTCCTAGTATATGTTTGATGTTTATACATTGTACGTTGTGTGGGAAATGTCCAAATCAAAGGGAATGTTTTGGTAAAGATGAAATGTTAAGTTAGTTGTCTAAAATTGGATTTGAGTGAAATCTAGACTTTGCCCTCATTAACTTGGTACGCCCAGAGAATTGCCCTAAAGGCGGTTACGCCCACTTCTGACCCAAGGGTATAAAACCTGTGAGTAAAGAATTCACAGAGAAGACTACGTGACCCAAGCTGCAGCCAAGGTCTAAAAGGTCAACGAACCCAGAACGCAACACAAGTTTGAAGACAAAGAAATCCTTTTCTACCCAAGCTACGGATGAGTAGCTGTGTCGAAGCGGGTGAATTCAAGCCTGATCCCCTTAGCATCCAATCCTAGCGAATCGTGGTATCTAAAAGGTTTCATTCCTATGCTGTGAGCTCTGAGCTACAGAGCTGTCTGTCCTCAGAAGAGCCCTTCCAGAACAAGGGTGAGGGAACAGACTCCTAAGCCAAAAGGACACTGACATCGGGAGGACGATCAGAGAGGTGCGCAGGAGAAGTGCGTCATCCAGCAGCTGAACGGTCCCCTGAACGGTCCACGCAGAGAATCCTCTGAGGTCTACCCCACGTAATTACATCATTATATTCTGACCCATAAGAGTGGCAGTTTGGGGCAAGGCTAGGGTTAGAATAAGCATAGCTGACAAACTCACCCAAATGTATATTTCCCTCGTGTACTTTCTCTTTTTCTCTCTCTTTGAAATCCCCATGTTGGGTAACACATGCCATAGTGTGTTGGTCTGTTATACTAAGTTCTAATCAATAGCCTATAATGTGTTTTGTCTATGTGTATCTTTTATCATCATTTTAGCTTTTTAGTAAATAAATATTCAACTAAGATTGGTGTGGTACGAACTCATTGGTGAGACCCGGGTCCGTGCAGATGCACGGGCTATACGACGTTCAGAACCAGATTGTAGAGGTAACTGGTTAATTAGCGGCTGTTGTAAAATCGATATTCTGATGTTCTTTGAGTTAATTCTGGAAATAGAAACTCAATAAAAACTAGTTTTCCCATGGTGCCCCAGGTTAATGAGTTAATAATTGCTTGATTCAGTTAATCACGCAATTAGAAACTTTAATAATTCGATGAGCAACAGTCGTCACATTAACTAATACAACGTCACGACACCCATAACCTGTGCTATAAACACAATGTTCAACCATGTAGTGGCAAGAAAAAATGTGAACCCTTTGGAATTACCTGGATTTCTGCATAAATTGGTCATCAAATTTGATCTTCATATAAGTCACAGACAAACATAGTGTGATTAAACTAATAGCACACAAATTGTATTTCTCGTCTATATTGAATACATAATTCAAACATTCACAGTGTAGGTTGTAAAAAGTATGTGAACCCCTAGGCTAATGACATCTCCAAAAGCTAATTGGAGACAGGAGTCAGCTAAGCTGGAGTCCAATCAATGAGACGAGATTGGAGATGTTGGTTAGAGCTACCCTGTCATATTAAAAAAATATATATGTGTATATATATATATAAGCTCTATTTGAGTTTGCTATTCACAAGAAGCATTGTCTGATGTGAACCATGCCTCGAACAAAAGAGATCTCAGAAGACCTAAGAATTGTTGACTTGCATAAAGCTGGAAAGGGTTACAAAAGTATCTCTAAAAGCCTTGATGTTCATCACAGTCCACGGTAAGACAAATTGTCTATAAATGGAGAAAGTTCAGCATTGTTGCTACTCTCCCTAGGAGTGGCCGTCCTGCAAAGACGACAGCAAGAGCACAGTGCAGAATTCTCAATGAAGTTAAGAAGAATCCCAGAGAGTCAGCTAAAAACTTACAGAAATCTCTGGAACATGCTAACATCTCTGACGAGTCTACGATACGTAAAACACTAAACAAGAATTGTGTTCATGGAGGACACCACGAAAGAAGTCCCTGCTGTCCTAAAGAAACATTGCTGCACGTCTGAAGCTGGCAAAAGTGCACCAGGATGTTCCACAGCGCTACTGGAAAAATATAATGTGGACAGATGAAACTACAGATGAGTTGTTTGGAAGGAACACACAACACTGTGTGGAGAAGAAAAAAAAGTTACAGCATATCAACACCTCATTCCAACTGTAAAGTATGGTGGAGGGAGCATCATGGTTTGGGGCTGTTTTGATGCCTCAGGGCCTGGACAGCTTGCTATCATAGACGGGAAAATGTATTCAAGTTTATCAAGACATTTTGCAGGAAAATGTTAGGCCATCTGTCCACCAATTGAAGCGGTCTTGTTGCATCACCCAACTGTCAGATCTGCTCCCACTACGACCTCTGGTGTCCATCCAGTGTTGTGCTAACCTTCAATTCTCTCCCTGTATACTCTCTCTCTCTATCTTGGTGTGATTGTGTGGTTGGAGACAGGTGGGCTGCAGTCAGATCCCTACCAGCTGCATATTGTCCCATAATCAAAACCTCTACATATACTCAAGCCTGCCATCTCCACACTGCCAGATCGTAATCTCTACCAGTTAGTTATGATTCTAGCCTTTTGTCTTTGCTCTAGATCCTGTTTGCACTGATGTGCTTGTTTCTCTGACTTACATCATTTTTGTCCTCTACTTGCAGTACCGCTCTGTCTCTAGCTCCTGTGTCCTGTTCCCCATCTCACCACCAACCACCTTGCTCTGGATATTACTAACCACCATTACCTTGGATTCCCCACAGGACCTGTTCCATGCTGCCAACTCCAACCTCATGCTACACTCCTGGTTATTGCTAAACATCTGAGCTGCCCCGGTTCTGCACTCCCCATTTGCTGTGTTCAATAAACATTTTGTGCATTCATCCCGGCTTCCTCTGCTGAGTCTGCTCTTGAGTTCCCCCCCCTTCGCTCATCGTAACAGTACGATCTGGCCAACGATGAACCCAGCAGACTCTTCAGCGCTTCACCAAATTCTTGTTGGTCAAGGCACCCTACTGGATCAACATGACCAAGCACTAAAAACCTTGCTGGATAACTTTAAAATGAGTTTTCACGGAGCTTGTCTGACCTACAGGTCCGAACCTCCGCCCAGAAGTCACAACCATTCTCCAGTTCCTCTTCTCGACTCCGAGAGCATTTTGTTCCAACTCCTGAGCGTTATGATGGCAATCTTGGGCTTTGCAGATTCTTCCTTGTACAATGTTCAGTAGTGTTTGAGCAACAGCGCTACTCTTATGCCAGTGAACGCGCCATTTCTTTTTTGATTGGCTGCCTTCGGGGTGCAGCGCTCTCCTGGGCCACTGCGGTTTGGGAGAGACAGTCATCTATTTGCTTCTCCTTCAGTGGATTCACAGAGGTGATGAGGAAGGTCTTCGACGACCGGGCCTGTGAAAAGGTTGCTGCAATACGACTTCTGTCCGTTCGTCAAGATTCTTAGAGTGTGGTTGTGATGCCATGTGAGTTCCTCACCCTCGCCGCAGAGAGCGGCTGGAATGACGAGGCCCTTCAGGGAGCATTCTGGAACGCACTCACGGAGACCCTCAAGGACGATTTGGTATCCAGAGAGGAGCCTGATGGACTGGACAAGCTAATTTCTCTCACTATCCGTATTGACAACCATCTCCGTGAGCATCGGAGGGAGAGGGGAGGCAGGGTTGCAGGTCCCATAACGTCTACTTCGGTGTCTTTGCTCAATTTCTCCAACTGCATCACATCACCAGGCAGGTTCCAATCCTGAACCCATGCAGCTTGGCAGGACTCGTCTATCTCCAGAGGAGAGGCAGCGGCGTATCAGTACTAGGAGCTGTCTGTATTGTGACCAGGTTGGTCACCTGGTCTCTACTTGTACCCGGTGTCCAGCAAAAGAGGGCTCAGCAGTAGTGGGGGATATACTGTTGAGCCAAATCGCCTGCCCATCATCTCCCAGACCCCTGCTTGAGGCCAACCCTGTATGGCAGAGCCAGGATTTTCCTCTGCCTGCTCTCATTGATTCAGGCACCGACAAGAGTTTTCTGGACCGAGGGGTTCTTAAACAGTTGGGCCTGGACACTGTTTTGCTCAATTCACCTCTGGAAGCCACAGCTCTCAATGGAAAACTACTCTTCCGTGTTTTGGAGAAAACTGTTCCTGTTATCCTGCGTCTCTCTGGTAATCACCAGGAAAAGTTCAGTTTCCATATAATCTACTGTGCTCGCTCACCTCTGGTTCTGTGCCATCCATGGTTAAAGCTACACAACCCACAGATTGACTGGTCTACCGGAAGGGTTACTACTACTTGGAGTATATGTTGCCATTCTAATTGTCTACATTCTGCCCTTCCTCCTGCCTTGTCTGCATTCCAGAACCCCCAGACCTGTTTTCTGTTCCTCCAGAATATCACAGTCTAGCTCCTGTATTCAGCAAGCACCACACCCCATCTCTGCCGCCTCATCGGCATTGCGACTGTGCTATCGAGTTTCAGCCTGGAGCTCCTCTTCCTAGTAGCAGGTTGTATAACCTCTCTCGCCCCGAGCAAGAAGCCATGGAGGAATACATCCAGGACTCCCTGGAAGTTGGACATGTCAGGCCATCTTCCTCTCCGGTGGGAGCTGGATTTTTCTTTGTCAAGAAGGACGGGTCACTGAGGCCGTGGGTTGAATAGCATCACCGTCAGGAATAAGTATCCCTTGCCACTCATCAGTTCTGCTTTTGACCCACTCCATGGTGCCACAGTATTTACTAAACTGGACCTCCGGAATGCCTACCACCTTGTCTGCATCAGAGAGGGAGACGAGTGGAAAACAGCATTCAAAACACCACTAGGACATTTTGAGTACCTCTTTATGCCATTTGGCCTCACTGTTCTCAGGGCCTGGTGAATGATGTCCTGAGGGATGTAATTGGGCGTTTTGATTTTGTCTATGTGGATGACATTCTTATTTTTTCGAAGGACATTGAGTCTCACAAGCAACACGTCCACCAAGTTCTCCAAAGGCTATTGGAGAATGAGCTATTTGTCAATGCTGAAAAATGTGAGTTTCATGTTACATCAGTGTCCTTCTTAGGTTACATTATTGCTCAAGGAGAGCTACGAATGGAGCCTGCCAAGGTTAGGGCAGTCACAGAGTGACCTGTGCCCGCAAATCTGAAGCAGTTACAGCGTTTTCTGGGGTTTGCCAATTTTTATAGACGATTCATCCGTGACTACAGTCGTTTGGCAGCTCCTCCCACCTCAACCTCCACTACATTCCATTGGTCCCCTGAGCCAGAGGCAGCGTTCTGGGAACTCAAGGACCGCTTCACTTCTGCTCCTATCCTTACCCAGCCAGACCCAGAACTCCAGTTTGTCCTCGATGTGGACGCTTCTGACACCGGGGTAGGTACAGTTCTGTCTCAACATTCTCCCAGGGATCAGAAGCTCCATCCTTGTGGGACAAGAAGGCACCTGCCGAGAGAAATTGACGTTGGCAACCGGGAACTCTTGGCTGTTAAGCTGTCTCTTGAGGAGTGGCGTCACTGGTTAGAGGGTTCAGTTCTTCTGTGGATGGATCATAAAAATGTAGCCTACATCCAGACCACCAAATGTCTCAACTGTCGGCAGACCAGATGGGCATTGTTTTTTGGAAGATTCAACTTCACACTCACTTATCGCCCTGGATCTAAGAATACCAAGCCTGATGCCCTCTCTCGTCAGTTCACCGCAGACAACAAAAGTTCAGAGCCTGAGACCATTATGCCATCCTCCTGCATCGTTGCTGCCGTCTCCTGGGAGATTGAGTCCCGTGTTCATCAGGCTCAGCTAAACCAGCCTGATCCTAGAAACAGCCCTTGTAAGGATCTGTTTGTGCCAGATTCAGTTTGTTCTGAGGTTCTTCAGTGGGCCCACTCACCTCACCTCACCTGTCACCCTGGCATGAACCGGACAATCGCCTTCCTGCATCAGCGATTTTGGTGGCCCACCATGGAGAGTGACACTTGGGAATTCATATCAGCCTGCTCAGTCTGTGCCCGGAATAAAAACCTACATCTGGGCTCCTCCACCAAACCTACATCTGGGCTGCTTCATTCTGTCACATGTACTGACGCTGGAGAGATGAAGCAGGTACGGGGAGTAAACATTTTAATGAATAACGGACATATAATGAGCCCAGTCAGAGTCCTGACCGCAACCCAATTGAGATGCTGTGGCATGACCTCAAGAGAGCAGTTCACACCAGACATCCCAAGAATATTGCTGAACTGAAACAGTTTTGTTAAGAGGAATGGTACAAAATTCCTCCTGATCGTTGTGCAGGTCTGATCTGCAATTACAAAAAACATTTGGTTGAGGTTATTGCTGCCAAAGGAGGGTCAACCAGTTATTAAATCCAAGGGTTCACATAATTTGTCCAACCTGCACTGTGAATGTTTACATGGTATGTTTAATAAAGACATGAACATATAATTGTCAGTGTGTTATTAGTTTAAGCAGACTGTTTGTCTATTGTGACCTAGATCAGTTCAAATTTTATGACAAATTTATGCAGAAATCCAGGTATTTCCAAAGGGTTCACATACTTCTCCACTGTAATAGGTATTCTACTGCTGCCAAGACAAAGGGGCTCAATGTTTATTGCCTGGTACATTCCTTAATCTATCCCAGACCCACAGTGGAAGCAGGTACTGAGGAGCTTCCATCCTGGAAGCTCAGGCTGATCTAGTCAGGAAATGGATAAAAGGTCATTTGTGACACCTGGGGATTTGGTCATGCAATGGAGTAACACATTCGGAAGCATTAGTAACGGGTGCACTATATTCATAGTGAGGCACAGTGGTGGCATGATACATCACTGTGAGAGTTGAGACAAAGGGAGAGCCTTTCACAACCAGCAGTGTGCCTGGAATTAAGATGTGCAGCAAGGCCCAACCATATATATATAAAAAAACTTGATCCATTCTCTTCATATGAACATTATTTCTCTGTGTGATGTGTCATTGCATGGTAGATGATTGGAAGATACTGACACCCGGCATCATAACACATTGGCACGGTCATAACTGCCAACAACCTGCCATAATAATGCTCTCTTGCTGATGACTGGGATGAAGGCAGGAGCAGGACAAGACACCCTCTTTGTGACTGATGACTGACATAAGGGCATGTGATTGGTATTATATGATTGATTGTCATAACGCTTCATGACAGTGTCATAAAGTGCATGTCAGAGCAAAACCCAAGCCATGAGGTTGAAGGAACTGTCCGTAGATCTGAGACATGATTGTGTCGAAGCATAGACATTGCAGCATCAACGGTCCCCAAGAACACAGTGGCATCCATCATTTGTAAATGGAAGAAGTTTGGAGCCAACAAAACATTTCCTAGAGCTGGCCACCCAGCCAAACTGAGCAATCGGGGGAGAATGGCCTTGGGTCAGGGAGGTGACCAAGAGCCCGATGGTCACTCTGACAGCTCCAGAGTTCCTCTGGGGAGGAACCTTCTAGAAAGACAACCATCTCTGCAGCACTCCACCAATCAGGCCTTTATGGTAGAGTGGCCAGATGGAAGCCACTCCTCAGGAAAAGGCATAAGAGCCCGCTTGGAGTTTGCCAAAGGGCACTTAAAGACTCTCAGACCATGAGAAACAAGATTCTGGTCTGATGAAACCAAGTTTGAACTCTATGGCCTGAATGCCAAGTGCCATGTTTGGAGGAAACCTGGCACCATTCCTACTGTGAAGAGTGGTGGCAATATCATGCTGTGTGGATGTTTTTCAGCGGCAGGGAGACTAGTCAGGATCGAGGCAAAGATGAACGGAGCAAAGTACAGAGAGTTCCTTGATGAAAACCTGCTCAGGACAACAACCCTAAACACACAGCCAAGACAAAGCAGGAGTGGCTTCGGGACAAGTCTCCGAATATCCTTGAGTGGCCCAGCCAGAGCCCAGACTTAAACATCTCTGGAAAGACCTGAAAATAGCTGTGCAGAGACACTCCCCAGGCAACCTGACAGAGCTGGAGAGGATCTGCAGAGAAAAATGGGAGAAACTCCCCAGATACAGGTGTGCCAAGCTTCTAGTGTCATACCCAAAACGACAAAGCTGTAATCGCTGTCAAAGGTGCTTTGAAATACTGAGTCAAGGTTCTGAATACTTATGTAAATGTAATATTTCATTATTTAATTTTAGCAAAATGTTCAGAAAACCTGTTTTGCTTTGTCATTATGGGGGTAGTGTGTAGATTAAGGGGGGGAAACAATTTAAACAATTTTAGAATAAGGCTGTAACATAACAAAGTGTAAAAATCAAGGGGTCTGAATACTTTCCAAATGCATTTTTTCCAGATAGCCTTTCTATTCCAGTCACACTGCAAAGGGATAATAGATCAACAAGCTCAAATGCCGAGCTTGGCCTACAGTACCAGTCAAATGTTTGGACACACCTACTCATTCAAGGGTTTTTATTTTTAGTATTTTCTACATTGTAGAATAATAGTGAAGAGATCAACACAATGAAAATAAACACATGGAATCATGTAGTAACCAAATAAAGAGTTTAATCAAAATACATTTTATATTCTTCAAAGTAGCACCCCTTTGCCTTGATGACAGCTTTGCACACTTGGCATTCTCTCAACCAGCTTCACCTGGAATGCTTTTCCAACAGTCTTGAAGGAGGTCCCAAATATGCTGCTTTTCCTTCACTCTGCAGTCCAACTCATCCCAACTCATACTGTAGGTGCTGGATGTCAGGAAGCTTGGCCCCAGTGAAGTAGTGAACCATGAGCACTACCCTAAAAATTACAGGCCTCTACATGCTTTGTAAGTAGGGAAAACCTGCAAAATCGGCAGTGTGTCAAATACTTGTTCTCCCCACTGTAGGTGTTCCTTTTGTCCAGGTGGGAAAGGGTATTGTGGAGTGGAATAGAGATTGACTCATCTGTGGATCTGTTGGGGCGGTATACGAATTGGAGTGGGTCTAGGGTTTCTGGCATGATGGTGTTGATGTGAGCCATGACCAGCCTTTTAAAGCACTTCATGGCTACTGATGTGAGTGCTACCGGGCGGTAATAATTTAGACTTGTTACCTTCGCTTTCTTGGGCATAGGGACTGTGGTGGTCCATTGGATGAATCATGGAACATTTTCCAGTCTGTGCTAGCAAAACTGTCCTCTAGCGTAGCATCCGCGTCATCTGACCACTTCTGTATTGAGCGAGTCACTGGTGCTTCCTGCTTTAGTTTTTGCTTGTAAGCAGGAATCAAGAGGATCGAATTATGGTCAGATTTGCCAAATGGAGGGCGAGGGAGAGCTTTGTTTACGTCTCTGTGTGTGGAGTAAAGGTGGTCTAGAGTTTTTTGGTGCTAGTAGAAATTAGGTCAAATGGATTTAAGTGACTTTGGGTGTCATGAAAAGCGCTTAAAATAGAATGTAGTATTATTATATTAAATTACTTATCCTATGTATTCTATGATCAAAGTACATGCAACCAACACTCTACCACATCCACAATGAGATACATTTATCAAAATCCCTTAATAATTCATGCTACAGTAGTTATATTGTTTTACACTTTTTGGGGTGTGAAGTTCAAGCTTGAAAGAAAACTCATTGTGCCTGGGATAAAAATGTAGGCTAACAGGACATCATCCACACTACGTGGCTAGAAAACATAATTCCAGTGGCGTTCATTCAATTCCTGATAGATGACTTTACCATTCTTTCCAGCTGTTTCAGCAGCAACAGGGCAACAATGCACCCATGTTAAGTTCCTGTTACTAGAAAATGGCCGGTAAGTGTGTCAGCAACTTGCGCAATGTATTCTGTTCTTCCCAGCAAAGTCCATCCATCAGACACGACCTCCTGCAATGCAAGCCATCCTCAATGTGTCCGTTTTAGTAATGACCACCCCAACTACCTTTTGTGTCTTATCATCAACGTTGTCGTGGACACTGTAGTAGTTCTCTCCTCTCACCAGCCTCTCTCAATCTACCTGCTGTGCCACAACCGATCGTGTCCCCTCGCAGCCTCTCGCTGCCCTTATGTCTCTAATCATCCTGTGCTCCTTCTTCAGTCAGCCGGCCTCTCCTGTGGTGCTTAGATCACACCTATGATGACTGACACAAGGGGTAATGGGTGGGATAGAAAGCTTGGGTAGGTGGGTGACTCGTCCGCTTCGGTTTCCTGGAGTATTATAAAGAGCAGCACATCACTTTTGATGAGGTGTTCTTATATATCACGAAGAAACATTTCCTATCTACGTCTCATACTGAATCTCTGCTTGTTTATTGCTCCTGGTCACTGACTACTTCCTGAGTATCTAAAAGCCTACGAGTGAGTGGTCTTCGTGACTTAGAATAACACGTTGAAAACACACTGTTGATTGACACCTACCCCTTTAGCCACAGCTCAAGCTGCTGAAACCTGTGGTTTTGGAGGAAAGGTGTATTCAGGAATGATGCTCTTTATTCCCTCTTCTGCCCTTCACAGATGTGACCCCATGCTTGGCTGTTTGGACTCTCACTGAGAGTCATCTTACACCTGTCACCTCCCTGTAGACTGGTCTATATTAGTGTCATAGGAGATGATCTGGGCTGTATGTCACACCTATTCAACTGAATCCCCCTCCTAAGACTGTCATGATGATCAATAATGCTTCTCCAAACTATTCCCTTTATTGACACTGACTAATATGACTACTTATGTGGTTTGACAATGGATTGGGAAGGAAATTGGAATGGATTGACAATGTGGTGGATCAAAAGGAGTTGGCTGCAACTGATAGTGGTGTAAAGTACTTAAGTAAAAATACTTTAAAGTACTACTTAAGTAGTTTGTTTGGTATCTGTACTTTACTATTTATATTTTTGCCAACTTTTACTTCACTACATTCCCTGACACCCAAAAGTACTTGTTACATTTGGAAAAGAAAATGGTCCAATTCACACATTATTAAGAGAACATCCCTGGTCATCCCTATTGCCTCTGATCAGGCGGACTCATTAAACACAAATGCTTTATTTGTAATGATGTCTGAGTGTTGGAGTGTGCCCCTGGCAATCCATAACATAAGTGTGCCGCTTGGTTTGCTTGATAGAAGGAATTTGAAATGATTTATACTTTTAGCAATTCCATTTACTTTTGATACTTAAGTATATTTAAAACCAAATACTCAAGTAGTATTTTACTGGGTGACTTTCACTTTTACTTAAATCATTTTCTATTAAGGTATCTTTACTTTTACTCAACTACGACAACTGGGTACTTTTTCCACCACTGCAGGCAGGGGAAAGGTCAGACTCAGAGCTCATACTCCGAGGTAAAAAAAAAAAAAGTGACCTCACCACATAGCCTATAGAGGTTATGTCCCCTTTTTTACTTCTGACCTTAACTTTTCCTAACTGTGACCTCCTTTTTCTGCCTCATTGAAATTGTTTATCTGAGTCATTGCAGTCAGAGGTTAAAAGGTGAAGGCTGATTGAGGAGGAGCTATGAAGGCACAGATCAGTATCAGAGAGGGGTTGAGTTATTTTCGGTTCCTTCATGTCAGTAAATGCAAGACAGGGTGATAGTTTACAGTGGTGGAAAAAGGCTTCTGAGTTAAATGTTAGAGACAGATAGAAATCAAATGTATTTATAAAGCCCTTCTTACATGAGCTAATGTCACAAAGTGCTGTACAGAAACCCAGCCTAAAACCGCAAACAGCAAGCAATGCAGGTGTAGAAGCACGGTGGCTAGGAAAAACACTCTAGAAAAGTCGAAACCTAGGAAGAAACCTAGAGTGGAACCAGGCTATGAGGGGTGGCCAGTCCTCTTCTGGCTGTGCCGGGTGTAGATTATAACAGAACATGGCCAAGATGTTCACATGTTCATAGATGACCAGCAGGGTCAGATAATAATCACAGTGGTTGTAGAGGGTGCAACATGCCAGCACCTCAGGAGTAAAAAAGCGCCCCGACACATGAACTACTGCAGCATAAATACTGGTGTCTGAGACAGGAGGAGTCGGGAGACAATGTGGCCCCGTCCGACGATACCCCCGGACAGGGCCAAACAGGCAGGATATAACCCCACCCACTTTGCCAAAGCACAGCCCCCACACCACTAGAGGGATATCTTCAACCACCAACTTACTATCCTTAGACAAGACCGAGTATAGCCCACGAAGATCTCCCCCACGGCACAAACCCGAGGGGAGGCACCAACCCGGACAGGAAGACCACGTCAGTACCACAACCCACTCAAGTGAGGCACCCCTCCTGGGGATGGCATGGAAGAGCAGCAGTAAGCCAGTAAATCAGCTCCCGTAGAAATTAAGATGGAGACCAGACAGAGCAAAAAGTAGAGTCCGTTATTTTGACCAACTGAAAAATCACAGCAGTTGAACGTTTTTAGAGAGTGGAGAAAGGTTAGCCCACTAGAGCATGTCAAAGCGCTCTTTCAACACACTGTTTTGGACTCAACAATGCTAACTGGCCAATGAAACAAACCCTTGGGTTACTAGCTCTCTGGGTCCATCAACTTTGAAGGTATCCATACGAGGTCAATCTGTAACTTCGACAAACTATCAGGTTCTAAACACTCTAATCGTCTTTGGGAAACTGAAATGACACATTACCAAATTAATTAATTAGGTGACATTAATGAATCTCAGGGCTGTTATATTTTATTGTTCCACATTGATATCCCTGTTTGTCTTTAACTAATTAGCTAAGTACGTAAGGTATAGCACCACTGCTGTGGCTCCACCACTGGCCTCTGAGTCACTGATAAACTGTTAATGAAGGAAAAGAGCGAGCCCTACAAACTGATTGGACGGCGCTTCTGTGACAAAGGCAGATTGTAGTGAATCAGTCAACCCTCGCTGTAGTGAATCAACCCCTCCTCTCCTCTAAGAAAAACAAAGATGTGAATGGAGTGCTTAGAATGTCTGGAACTTTGAGTAATTAGCCAGTGATATGAAATCTCAACAAAATACATCAATCTAATGATTGTCTCAGAAAGCTTTTTCCATGTATTGAGATGCCCTCAGATGTCTGTTGGTGTTGAAGCTAAGGAACAAAGGCTCTTTGGTATCACCCGTGGTGACACACAGTTTAGCCCAGGACAAACACATAGGCCATCTCAGCCAAGCAGGAGGCTCAAGGTGTTTCTATACTCCAGCGTGGACCTTATAGTGTTTAGCTACTACATAGATAGGATGTGTATGTGTGTGCATTGAGTTGGATGATGAGGGGATTGCCTGATCCTGGCATAACCCCAGTCCAAATTAAAAAGGGGTAATTACAGTACCAAATGGGAAGGTGCTAAAATGAGTGCAGAGACATCCATAATCCACAAGCAAGGATGTGGAGATACAGTAGTTGTTCCTCCATCTGCAGCTTTCAATGTGGGTCGTTGTGAGGGGTGGACCTCAACATGCTTGCCAGTCTGATTAGGAAAGGGGTGGGTGTGGGGGAAGGCACCAGTATATACCAAGCCCATATCTATTATCATGTGTTTCACAAGGGTAGCCACAATCTCATTACCATAGGATGTAGCAGAAGTTGTTCCTTAAGAGCTTTGTTGTTGTGTTGTTCAGTTTCATCTTTTATTATTTATTCTTTTGAATGACAGGGCTGAAGACTCACACAAAATCTCCTCCAGACATGTGATTGACTGAGGCTGACGTACTTCAATTAGAATGAAGAATGAAGTAAACCAACATACTCGCTGTGTTTCGTTTACTCTCCATGAGCCTTGAGAGGAGGGAGGTGAAAATGAAAATAACCTTCTTTCTATGCTACAGCCTCACCTCTGTCCTCTTCCTATGCTACTGCCTCACCTGTCTACCCTCTTCCTATGCTAATGCCTCACCTGCCCGTCCTCTTCCTATGCTACTGCCTCATCTGTCTGCTCTCTTCCTATGCTACTGCCTCACTTGCACGTCCTCTTCCTATGCTACTGCCTCATCTGTCTGCTCTCTTCCTATGCTACTGCCTCATCTGTCTGCTCTCTTTCTATGCTACTGCCCCACTTGCCCGTCCTCTTCCTATGCTCCTGCCTCATCTGTCTGCTCTCTTCCTATGCTACTGCCTCATCTATCTGTCCTCTTCCTATGCTACTGCCTCACCTGTCCGTCCTCTTCCTATGCTACTGCATCACATGCCCGTCCTCTTCCTATGCTACTGCCTCACCTGCCCGTCCTCTTCCAATGCTACTGCCTCACCTGTCTGTCCTCTTCCTATGCTACTGCCTCACCTGTCTGTCCTCTTCCTATGCTACTGCCTCACCTGTCTGTCCTCTTCCTATGCTACTGCCTCACCTGTCTGCTCTCTTCCTATGCTACTGCCTCACCTGCCCGTCCTCTTCCTATGCTACTGCCTCACATGTCCGTCCTCTTCCCATGCTACTGCCTCACCTGCCCGTCCTCTTCCTATGCTACTGCCTCATCTGTCTGTCCTCTTCCTATGCTACTGCCTCACCTAACCGTCGTCTTCCTATGCTACTGCCTCACCTGCCCGTCCTCTTCCTATGCTACTGCCTCATCTGTCTGCTCTCTTCCTATGCTACTGCCTCACCTGCCCGTCCTCTTCCTATGCTACTGCCTCACCTGTCCGTCTTCTTCCTATGCTACTGCCTCACCTGTCCGTCCTCTTCCTATGCTACTGCCTCACCTGCCCGTCCTCTTCCTATACTACTGCCTCATCTGTCTGCTCTCTTCCTATGCTACTGCCTCACTTGCCCGTTCTCTTCCTATGCAACTGCCTCATCTGTCTGCTCTCTTCCTTTGCTACTGCATCACCTGCCCGTCCTCTTCCTATGCTACTGCCTCAACTGTCTGCACTCTTCCTATGCTACTGCCTCATCTGTCTGCTCTCTTCCTATGCTACTGCCTCATCTGTCTGCTCTCATCCTATGCTACTGCCTCACCTGCCCATCCTCTTCCTATGCTACTGCCTCACCTGTCTGATCTCTTCCGATGCTACTGCCTCACCTGTCTGTCCTCTTCCTATGCTACTGCCTCACATGTCTGTCCTCTTCCTATGCTACTACCTCACCTGTCTGTCCTCTTCCTATGCTACTGCCTCACCTGTCTTCCCACTTCCTATGCTACTGCCTCACCTGTCTGTCCTCTTCCTATGCTACTGCCTCACCTGTCTGTCCTCTTCCTATGCTACTGCCTCACCTGTCTGTCCTCTTCCTATGCTACTGCCTCATTTGTCTGCTCTCTTCCTATGCTACTGCCTCACCTGCCCGTCCTCTTCCTATGCTACTGCTTCATCTGTCTGCTCTCTTCCTATGCTACTGCCTCACCAGTCTGTCCTCTTCCAATGCTACTGCCTCACCTGCCTGTCCTCTTCCTATGCTACTGCCTCACCTGTCTTCTCTCTTCCTATGCTACTGCCTCACCTGTCTGTCCTCTTCCTATGCTACTGCCTCACCTGTCTGTCCTCTTACTAGCTACTGCCTCACCTGTCTGTCCTCTTCCTATGCTACTGCCTCACCTGCCCATCCTATTCCTATGCTACTG